>NC_064921.1:220075794-220379423 GCF_023897955.1 Schistocerca gregaria
TACTGCAATTAATACCACAGACCATTAACTTTCAATATATGTATCTCCGTTTCAGCTTTTTGCAGTACAGGGATGTACAACTGAATAGAAGTATTAAACCTTTGTAAAACTTTATCGGCCTCAGATTCTTCCTTGTACTTGGTTAGCGGCAAGAGAGACCCTGAAGCCTTAATCCACCTACATAAAATCAATAAACAAATAAATAAGTAAGTAAATTAACATTTAAAATTCAAAACTTCCCTTCAAAATTGCCAAGAAAAGCAAAAACGTGGATACCTCGGAGTATAAAACTGTGGGAGTTCTAGTTTGTTATGGTTATGGTTATGGTTAGTTCTCAGAGTAGTGTCAAAGAAATCATAAATCTAAATGAAACAAGAAAGAGAAAATTTGTCTCTCATCATTAGCTAAATAAAATTAAACTGAAACTTCTCCCTAATAAAAGCCAAAGTAGACAGCAAAAATTGATTAATAACACAGACAAGCCCAACCTCATAAAACAGGCAATAAAATATTTTCAAGATGAAATTAAAATGGCTAAATGAGGGAAATGGGAAGAATTATTCAAAGAAATCAGCAAGCCAACGAAGAATGTGCTTAGATCCACCGAAACGAAGAAAGTCTGTTAGAATGGAACCTGTGAAAAAGTAGTTGCAGAAGTGAGAAAACAAAGGAAAAAAAGGAAATTTTTCGATAACACTGAACACCAAAGACAGACACAGCAAAAATAATTTAGAGTGCTAAACGTTCTTTTGACGAGTCACAACTTCTTGACATACAAAACAGCTCTGTTAAAAATGTCTCCCGGAATTTCTATGAGATGTTTAAATATCATCAGCCTCCAACTATTTACTTCATAGATGAAGTGGTGAAATAGACCTACGCGCTACGCAGAACTATGAAATACTAAGAAAGTACTTTGAACAACTCTTGGACTGTGAAGAATCGGACTGTAAGTTGGAATTTCTAGGTCTTAATGAAAACACAAAAGCAGATACACCACATGCAGCTAAAGTAATTAAAAATGGAATAAATAGCCTGAAAAACAACAAACACAGTGAGAAAGATTGAATTACAGTTGGACTTATAAAATGGTCTCAACAAAAATTATGTTTGAAGAAAATGGGAAACTGAAAATATTCCAGAGGACTCTAAAGTTGCTCTTATCCATCGTTTGCACATGAAAGGTGATAAGCATGATGAAAATAACTACAGTGGTATATCTCTGTTGGAAGTGAGTTATAAAATATTTTAACAATATTACTAAACAAGGTAGAAGCAACACTTGATAGCCACTGAGAAGAATATCAGTGTGGATTTAGAAAGGGCAGATATAGCTTAGAACAGATTTTTAACGTAAAGTTCATAATCGGTCTCAGACTTACGAACTCTAGAGACATAATTCAAACATACGTTTTGAAAAGGCATTTGATTCGGTTCATAGAGGAAACACTAGATAAAGTGACCCGAGGATTTCGTGCTCAATATAAACTAGCAAACCTTATTCGCAAAAATCTCACGGACATCAAGTCAAAAGTAAAGTTCCAGGGTGAAATATCTAACGCATTCACAACAAAAACAGGGGCAAGACAAGGTGACAGCCTGTCTCCACTGATCTTCAACTGCATATTAGTGGAAATAATAAGAGAACAGAAACCAAAATTAAACGGACACAAGCAATCACCAATAAGGTTGGTGACTAACAACAAAGATACTGAAATTGACTGTCTATCATTTATTGATGATTTTGTCATTCTCTTTGAAAACCTAACAAATGCAGAAAAGCCGGCCAAGGTGGTCTCACGGTTCTAGGCGCACAGTCCGGAACCGTGTGACTGATACGGTCGCAGGTTCGAATCCTGCCTCGGGCATGGATGTGTGTGATGTTCTTAGGTTAGTTAGGTTTAAGTAGTTCTAAGTTCTAGGGGACTGATGGCCACAGCAGTTGAGTCCCATAGTGCTCAGAGCCATTTGAACCATTTTTGAATGCAGAAAAACAAATAAGTTAGAAGAAACAGCCAACAAAGCAGGTTTAGGAGTTTCTGTAGAGAAAATAAATTAATGATAAACATAAAAAATGATAGAGGAATCCAAGTAACAGAGAGTGGAAAGATAAAGAGGGTTAAAACAGAAATGATTCAGGAAAATTCGCTGTTACAGTAAGAGTGCGTAAAATTTAGGAGCTCATGCTATAACCAGGAACATTTACAACAATAGGTCTCTGTCAAAACAGAACGTATTTACGCAGGTGAATGTTAAGTACTGTATTATAAATTACACAAACTTGACGACATAGGAAGAAGAAGAGTTCGTAAAATACTCGGTCCGATAAGAATACAGAGGTGTGGAAATTAATAAATAATTCATACGCATATCGCAACATAGAAAACATAACGGCTACACTATGGAAGAAGCGACTGCTATTTTTTGGGTATTTATACAGAGTGAATGGCAACAGGTAAACCAAACAGGTTTTAAAATATCTTTGTGATAAGAAGTAAACAACAGCCTGAATTAAGGTAGCTATGAACTATTTGAAAGAAACAACATAAATGAAAAGGATGCCATAGAAATAGGGATTTTTAGAAGAAATTATTAAAAATGGAAGGACTCCAAGGCAGGAGGGACTGCGACGGGTCAGGCTCTTATCGCGCAGTTTCCTTTCCCTGAAAGAAAATCCACCTACCTCGTTTCTTAGGTAGTTGCTGCACTCGCCTCTCCTGATAGCAGCTACTGGAAAAATTGCAGAAAAGCAGTGTTGAAGAAACTGCAATTTAATAGCCGCTCACCGGAGGCCGCGATACATGTTTGCTGAAATACAATCTATGAGCAATCTTCCTAAATAAATTGAGTTATTGGAATGGTAGTAATTGTTTACTCAAACGAGAACGCGAAGTTGGTAATTCTATTTAAGCTCTTTATTGTCTTTAAGCCTGATCATCAGCCCGCTAATCTACGTTTGAAGAAAGTTCAGTTCACAATTCTATCCACACTCAAACCCCGCCAGAATTAGCTTTCAAAGTTACGGAATTTACTTAACTGCAACACAGACGATTTTCTAACATACACGTTTGCAGTCGATGTTCAATAATAGTTCGTTTTTAACGTTAATGCTCGCCATAAGCACTTAGTAAAAGTTTACGAAGTACCGCCACGCTTTTAATTATTAAAGTTACTCGCGTCTTTCGCGGAACGAAAAGTCACAACTCGCTCAAACTCACACTACGCGTTACTGGACTCTTCCAGTCTCAAATCGCACAGTACCGAACCGATGAAGCCGTTTTATGACTTCATTTTACACATTATTCGCGAGGACACATCAAGCATGTCTCTTCTCGATCACAGTTCCTTCGCGACTCTCCATCCACTCGCGACTCACTCTCCTAGTCTGCTAACCGTCCTCGCATCTCATTGGCTCACACATCACACAGCCAATCAGAATTAACTCTTTGGGTGCGCCTCGCGCCAAAATCTAGCACGCACCAGTCATGACTTCTGAATCATTTACGTCATGATTTCTTGTTACACAAAATTTACTGTATAATTTAACAAACCGAAAGGAAAACTAGACTTTACTTTATTTCCAGAAATTATTTAAATACTCGCGAACGTTCTGGCTGCTTGTACAATACCATACACTCTTGGACATCCGACATTCACTAAGATGGGGAACCACTGGCGACTCTGTTCCCACGGTTACATCGTCTGAACACTTGCGAGTTCCAACCTAGATTTTATACACTTGCAAAGAATGGCGAATGTCCCTCTTTCATTCACTCAGGCACACTCATTCACTCTCACCTACTCATATAAAATAACTGTTCACAAAAATTCAAAACATTTATGGTTTTAACAAAGTTATAGGTGAATTTCTAAAAGTAAAATTCTCAAAATAAATACAAAAGCACGGAAGGTGATTTTGTTTCATAGTTGGATGGTCACTGAAGGTGATCTATACATAATGGTATTTATTTAGACTCGAAAATTGTAGAAATTTGCGTTTTCTGTAAGATTTTTCTAATTTCCAAAATATGCAGGTTTCAAAGCTCAAATTTGGATGACTTATTTTTATTCATAACAGAAACTAGTATATTAACTTTTAATTTCCTCAGGTTCCTCAGTTAGAAGTTATTAAAGATAAAAGTTCCACGTTATACACGCGGCTAGTTAGCGCACAGGTCTTACATTCTCACGGTACAGACATGCCATATGGTCGTGACGTCAGACGAACGGACACCGGTAATCTGCCCGCTACAGCACATATGCTAATCTGATGGCTACTTTACAGTCTGTCTACATTTCACAGTAAATATTTGATAGAAAACTGTGCGCTCGCACTAGTTGCGACGCCACAGGACAAGAAGACAGGGTACAAATGGTTTGAGGAGCGAAAAAGGATACATAGAAGATGAAGGAATATTGGAGGAGGAAGAAGAAAGGAAGCATTGAAATTCGTGCGTAGTCCTTAGATGATCCAAACGGAAAAGAAGACAAATTTAAAACTGTAAAAGGTGTCTAAATTATGGAAATGAACCTCGGTATGGTAAAACCGTACGTAATCCCAATAGCGAAAATGTTACATTACTTTTGTCTTTGACAATCCATGTTAGACATTATTTTAAGTCGTACCCTGGTACGACATAACGTAGGTTTCACAAAGCACTGATTCGACATGAAACAAAATTTTCCATCAGAGTATACGAAAACAACCAAAGAAGACGAAAACTGAACACAGGTGCTCAGTTCCAGAATACTATAAAAATCCTATTCTTAATATAACGAATGATAAATCTCCATTGGTATACATTCCTAATATTTTCATTTTATCTCGCGTTAACGACTATATATCTAAGCTAACATTAACGAGTTCCTTATATATCAAGCGAGAATCGGTTCAAAATCTTCCGAAAGAGAACTGAATATTTGAGCAGGTCTTAAGTAGTATCCAGCCAGACAGGAGAACAGTTTACACGGACCAATTTGTGTATTACAGCCACGCGTAGAGTTTCACTAGTATTCAGACACGTACAGACAAGAGATACATATTTAGAGGTAGAGTGTCCCATATTCTGCAGAGTACCACGTGGGGATATAATCAGTAAATTGTGCTTTCGTCTCCCCCTGGCATTCTAAGTACCGGGAGCATTAGAATTACAGAGCTGGGAGCTATATCTTATTGTGGGCACCGTTGACGAACTTACACAGCAGCTTACACGTTGTTACATCGTTGGACACTGGAAAGGTATGGAGGCTACTTGGAAACCTATGACCAAGAGTCCGAAGATTACTTGCAACGATGCTTATGTGTTTTAGGATATTCTAGAAATATATGATTTGTATCTTCTACCTCTGCGCAAACACACAGAGAGGTGGCGCATAGGATGAGCAGATAGAGGTGTTTATTGAATTTCCAATGACTAAATTTTAGCTGTGTTGTAATTGTCATGAAGCTCCTTGACGTTTGTGCATGGTTACAAGATGGTATATTAAGTTTCATTTCTAGACAGAGATACAGCAGTAATAATCGTATTTTAACTAGCTGGACTGCAATCAACACAAACCATTTCTCTTTTCTTTTAGAATTTTTACAAGAGAACTACAAAAATAAATCCGACGAAAAAACAGCTCAGTATTGGCTTCCGCTTCCTCCGCAGATATCGCAAAAGGTACTGTAAAACTCTTAGTGCTGTTGAGGAAAAAACATCGTCAACAGGTCGTACTGTTTTGCAACTGATAAATGTGGGAGAGGAGAAATTTGTGGCACAACTTGACTATAAGAAGGGATGCCTTGGTAATATTCTCAGGCATCAAGGGATCACCAATTTGGTACCGGAGGGCAGCGTGAAAGGTAAAAATCGTAGAGGCAGACCAAGAGATGAGTACACTAAGCACATTCAGGAGGATGTAGGTTGCAGTAGGTACTGGGAGGTGAGGAACCTTGCACATTACAGAGTAGCATGGAGAGCTGCATCAAACCAGTCTCTGGACTGAAGACCACGACAACAACAACAAATGTGGCTGGCCTTTTAAATGAAGCACGGGATTGGATACATCAGCTATTTTCCATCTCCTTTTGTATACACAGACATTTTTCCATTCTTCTGTAAGCGTATTTAATAGCTGTTTGAGTTGGATGATATGGGGCACTTTGACCATATTGAATTTGGAGATTGTAGACGCGTGCATTGACAACGGTATTTCCATAACATCTTACAAATCAAACAAGCCAGTCGTATGCATTGGAATTATGGAATGGATTCATATTTTAGTTGGCTCATAAATCTTGTGTAAGTCTCGCGTAACAGTGGCCTTTTGTGAAACCTCTTGGCATATAAAACTGTGTGCCGGACCGAGACTCAAACTCGGGACCTCAAATAGCGTTGCTTACCTTTTTTTCTCTCCATAATTGCAAAACAACTAGAGACATAGTAAATCGAGGGCATGCAACAGAATACCGACAACACAATAATGTCGAAAACACGTTTTCTAAAAAAATGTTACTGACAACATTTTTCATTCTTTATCTGATTTAACAATCACGACAGTGTTACTGAATTCATAAAGCCATTTATAATGAGGAAATAAACTGAAACGTTGTACTTTCCAATACAAAACATAAATTCAAACGACGTGACATAAACCAAACTCGATTCGAATAGCCTATTCGAGATCATTTTTCCACACAAGTGACATAAAGTCGAAGGTTGCTGCCGATGAGCCACCAAACTAAGCTGTGCAATAAAATGCTCAGATATTGTAATAAATATTTTATTTTCAGAGTAGCTTGAGTATTATCTTTTGAATTTAACTGCAGCAGTCAAAGAAGTCATAAATATTCACTGTTAATGAAACAACTGAAAAATAAAAACACTTGTCATCGGGACATTCAAGGTGAATGGCTTTCTAAATTCGCCCAGGCAGTTTCCATGAATGACCTATAGTGTAATACCTATTACATACTACACATATCTATATAAATGTTAATAAATTTCATATTTTACATTTTATGAGTTTTTTGTTAGCATCTAAGTCGAGTAGCATGTGTTTCAAACGAAAGAGGCTAAACGTAGGAATGTCGTCTTCGAAGGTAAAAAGAACAACATTTAACTGATTGTGAAAAGACAAACTATCATAAAACCTTTAATTAAATCCATTAGATGAAACAATAAGTTTACTGTTACCAGTCACTGTTTATTTGTTTCCACGACGCGTTTCAAAGGTTTAAACCTCCATCATCAGGTGGATATACATCAGTTAATATGGCATTTGTGTGTTTGTGTTGTGTTACGATTTCTTTGGAGGAAACACAACACAAACACACAAATGCCATATTAACTGATGTATATCCACCTGATGATGGAGGTTTAAACCTTTGAAACGCGTCGTGGAAACAAATAAACAGTGACTGGTAACAGTAAACTTATTGTTTCATTTAATGTCAATAACAGTCACGGTAAAGCCTAACCTAAAAATGTTCGCATTTAAAGTAAATCCATTAGTTATATTTAGTGCACAGTTGCCTACTTAGGCCTAGGATTAGACCAAATTCGAAGTGACTCATTCAAGGCAACTCGCACCGCATCTTGTCCATGCACAGCACTTGAATTTATTCTGTGAATATGACAAAATGATGTAATCGGCTCGTACTTTCCCATGATAGCTGCAGAAATTTAATCACTGTTACCATATCAGTACCAAACTTCATTCATTATCTCTAGTGAATTGCAAGAACACAGTGCAAATCTTAACTTCATTCACTGTTATTTTGTGTATTCGTGGAACAACTCACCATTAAACTGGCGAGTCCTTTCCCACACAGAATACACTTAATGACTGATATAACGACCCTACTGTCAATATCCACGGAGAAATCGTGCCAACCCATCAATGGAGCTACGGCATCCATAGCAACTTTACCCTAATTTGACATCCTCCACCACTCTCTTCCATTCTCCACACAAGTTTTTTGGAGCTACACCCTGTCCCTCCTTCCACCACAAATTAGTTCTCGTTCCGTGGGTTCTTGGTAAGTCCTTTTAGTTACCGTGGCAGTTGGTGCTTGCGCAATCAATCAGTGTAAATATAGCTCGAGTGGAGTCTCTGGTACCCCTCTCAGCTTGGCATCACTACCATCCCCTTGTGCCTTTAGGACCTTAAACAGCCTTGTACATCAATTGATTTTCGTCGTGAGCACAGGACTGCACTCTCTCCAAAGAAGGGAGTACAAATTCCCTTTGCACAGTACGGGACTGCACTTCCTGCAGAGCAATCCCATTTCACAACTTCCGTCGGGTTCAGGTGATGTCAATTGTATATGTCTCTGTGGGGGTTAGTTAAAGTGCGTCAGTCTGTGGGTGGCCTGACACGTCTCATTATAACTTATTTGATTGGTTAACACCTCAGTCATCTTTTGCTACCGACTGACGAACATTTAATACTAATTATGGGCGAGAAAAATGTTTGCAAAGATCAGGCCGTATTTTTTTGTCGTACATTCTGTATAATAATATTATCATCCCCTTATTTTGTGTTTGCGTGCTCTAAATCTCGGTGGGACGCGGTAGGCAGTAAGTGAAGACAATCTACGGGGTGTGGGAGCAGTTCGCTTGAGCCACTAACTTCTAAAGGCGAAACAGACAGTAGGTGGCGGAAAGTAGCCGGTGTGACACCATGCCAGTAATTAAGCGGTGATAAGCTTTGGCCGCGACGGCTCCAATCGGGCAGGATAACGTCATGTTCTTCCTTGACCAGTCACAGTAAAACTTGAGGCACCGCTCCAGATAAAACGACATGCTAACCAGCCATAGCTGGGCTAGCGCGGAATCCTCTGTCTTTTACTAGCTAGGCTATTACACTCAAAACAAAGGTTATCAGAAACTGTTTCATCCCGGAAGGTGACATTAAGAAGGGTGAACCAACGAATAACAAGCTCTTCTTGTACGGCAGGACAGCCATAGCTGCAGTAGAAATTCATTCCACTCTGAAGAAGAGGAGGCGCCCAATCTTCAGGCACCAGACCACACAAGTATGATGATCAGATCTCGTGTCTAGAAAAATGCTATTAAGGGATGTTACTGGTTTTCAGAATGAGAGTTTCACTCTGCTGCCTAGTGTGCGCTGATATGAAACTTCCTGTCAGATTAAAACTGCCTGCCGGGCCGAGACTCCACATCGGGACCTTTGCCTTTCGCGAGCAAGTGCTCTACCAACGTAGCTACCCAAGCACGACTCACGCCCCGTCCTCACAGCTTTACTTCTGCCAGTACCTCGTCTCCTACGTTCCAAACTTTACAGAAGCTCTCCTGCGAACCTTGCAGAACTAGCAATCCTGGAAGAAAGGATATTGCGGAGACTTGGCTTAGGCACAGCTGACATGCCCAGTGCGCTGCAGACTGAAACTCTCATTCTGTAAACATCCCCTAGGCTGTGGCTAAGCCATGTCTCCGCAATATTCTGTGTTTCAGCGGTGCTAGTTCTGCAAGGTTTGGAGGAGAGCTTCTGTAAAGTTTGGAACGTAGGAGTCGAGGTACTGGCAGAAGTTAAGCTGTGAGGATGGGGCATGAGTCGTGCTTTGGTAGCTCAGTCGGTAGATCACTTGCCTGCGAAAGGCAAAGGTCCCGATTTCGAGTTTCGGCCCTGCACACAGTTTTAATCTGCCAGGAAGTTTCTATGTTACTGGTTGTTCCTAATAAGTAGGATCGAGAATGGGCTTAGATATCAGCTTCTGAGTATTGTTAAGGTAGGAGGACAGGTGAATGGCCAGTTTAAAAAAAACTTTCTAAAGAGGTGAATTTAGCAGATTGTAACAAATACCTCCTTTCGGGAAGCTTTAACAGAATCCTCCGACAGACGTGGTTTTCTCCTTGGGTGTTTGAGGAGAATAGGCAACCAGTGTGTTATCGTGGCATTCAGTCTTCGGGGTTTGCAGAGAAGGTATTCAATGTTGAAGCTTTAGAGAGAACATTTCGGGTTTCACAACGGGACCATTCAAAAGTAATCGCCTTACTATTAAGAAATTTATCCCTGTTAGGGACGAGAGGATTAATTCCCGCTGCGTACTAGGCGATTGGCTGGTGATAGGTCCACAACTGAACCCATTCTTTCACTCCTTCGTCCGTCTGAAACCGACATCCAGGAATGTATTTCTAAAGATCGCCAACAATGTGGAATTCACATGGTGAAAGATCCGGGCTGTACAGAGGATATTACTGTGTTTTCCAGCCAAATGGCTCAAGAGTAGCATTCGTCCGATTGGTAGAGTGGGGTCGGGTGCTATTGTGGAACAGGTTGCTTCCGACCGGCAGCATTCCGTCAGCCAAGAGCAAATGGCAAATACAGACATAGAAACATCTCACATATCCGCCGTCAGAGATATCCAACATAGTTCACACAAGTTCTGGTAGAGTCATGATGATCTTCTTCTTCGACTACAGGGGCTTTCTGCCTTCGTCGAGATCCAGGAGCGTGGAATCACAATAAATGCTCAGTGCTACGACCCTCGTGGAACATGGAACCACAAATGCACAGCGCTGCGACCCTGCTGGAGCGTGGAATCACAATAAAAGCACAGCGATACGACCCTCCTGAAGCATGGAGCCACAATAAATGCACAGCGCTGCGACACTTCTGGAGCGTGGAACAACAATAAATTCACAGCCTACCACCCTCCTGGAGCGTGGAACCGCAATAAATGCACAGCGCTACGACCCTCCTGGAGCGTGGAACCACAATAAATGCATAGCGCTGCGACCCTCCTGGAGCATGGAACCACAATAAATGCACAGTGCTGCGACACTCCATGAACTCAGAACACTCAGAAGTGCTACAGGACAGAATCATCGTTCTGTACGATAACACGCGCCCTCACACTACCACACTTTAGTGATGTAGCTGGGAAACAATGCAAAATTTTCCGTGAAGCCCGGATCTTGACATCTTTGGCAAGTAGAAGGAAGACACACGTGGACGTCGATTTCAGTCGGAAGAAGAAGTGCAAGAGAGGGTGCTGTTGTGGATCCGTCAGCGGCCGACCGCGTTCTACGAAACACGAATTGACTGTCTCGTCTCCCAGTGGAATACATTCCTTAATGCGTGTGGTGATTTCTTTCAAATGGAACTATCCTGTGGTCCCAGTGTGGCAGGTGTTCTGTTTTCATTTTGCTACCCCTTACACCTCGGGAGAAAGGCCGAGAGTCTTCGATTTGCTTTGGTACTGCGATCAGACCATCCTCAGCTGCTTTCCTCCAAGCGATGACCTGTAGTAAGAATTTTCAGCACGAGCGACCGAGATATGAGAATCGAGAGGCGTGTTTAGGGGGGTTGTTTTAAGCTATAGCACTGCAGGTCACGTGTATTGAGTAAGTGATCGACGGATCACCGATGGCAACGCCACTTTTAGCATTTCACGAAATAATACCAAATCGCAGTGGGAAAATACGAGCAATCATTGGACGCCCACTACTGCCAGGAGTCTTCATGCATGATTCACCTAAACCTCCCCTGAGCTTTGCCAGTTAAAATCATCATTAATCTAGTGCTATTCATTTATCATGAGTGTTGTTTGTCACTTGACCTTGCAATTATTTGTCGTGGTATTATAGTATGTTTTCAAATCTTGTCGATTTTATTACTCATGGACATTATAATAATAAATATCTAATTCAATGGAAAGTACCTCATTCTCCTTTCTCCTCCCAAGTTTACTTTATTGCTTCCGTACATTCCCTGTAATTTTGGTGGCAATAATCATCACAGCCTGAAAATCATATAGAGAAGTTCATAATTCTCATTTCCTGGCCAGTACTGTGAAATTTATACGATACTTTATGTTCATGTTAATTTACAGTGAGACCTTGCCTAATCCCCGTAGGTAGTATCGCAACAGCAAGCAAGCCCTGACACATGGCAAAAAGGTCCAACAAATGATACAGGTTTAGAATTCGGAGACGACGGGAGTGGACACCTTTTATCTGGCTTCTCAGGGAAATACTCGCTCTACATGTCTCTCTTTCAAACATTGATGCGTGAACTGCGATGGAGTGGAGCTACAATCATGAATGTAAAACTCGGTGGGTGCTTGCAGAAGTTTGAGGCAAGTTTTACTATCGGCTGGAAGTTTTCCTGTAGCCATAGGAGAACACAATAAACATTCGTGGAAGGTAATTGGAAACCGTGGTCCCAAACATAAATTCAAAAAGTACTCCATGATTGTATATGCATGTCTCCAAAATATAAGGCTGATTGTTTCTTTGAAAATTAAAACTTCGTAGTTTTATACGTAACTTAAAATAGAATATGGTTCTATCCTCGTGCATGTAGAAAACCTTTGAAAAAAAAACACTTTTGGAAAGAAAATACTACACACTTGTAAAATATCAAAGTATGAATATTGAGGTCCAGGACTGATCGCTACAAAAATATTCATAAGATACAAAGTGCACATCAGTGGAAGGTTGAAATAGTATAAAACATTAACTTTCTAAGCCGATATGTAAAGTAAAACGCTCGCAGGATCTCGGTGACATTGTCGGACACAGCTCTGAACAGATTCGCTACGTGTATGTAAACCAACTCTGTGTTCGCTCTTGGCACACTTTGAAGGACGGTAACTGGCACCTCTGTCGTTAACCAAGCTAAGGGCCAGAGCAGGTGAACAGCGGACATTACCGAGAGCAATCGGCAGAGTTACTACACTTAATGGCCAACTGATGAGACAAGGATATTTATGGTTCGAAAGTGCCACACAACGAGGCCTGATAATACGCGATAGACAGTCTATGGTGATTCATTTAGTTTCGCTTTCCCGCATTATCTGATATTCTCACAGTGCTTTGTCGACAAAGCGATACGCAGATCAACTCTGTTTCAAGAGATACGTTATCATCGCTTTCCACACCATCACGAACACTGCTAGTCAGATAACAGACTGTAAATCGCAGTTCCCTTTATCTGGCAATCAAACGACATAAAACAATAACACGGGATAAATCAGTAAAGCGTATTTGTCTGTCGCTAGGATTACAGTTGTGTGTTCTGCAGTCAATAAGCCGGTTGCTTGCGGCTCACAAACACACAGGCGTCATTGGGGTTCAGAATCTTGCAGCAGCTTTCTGTCTAATCTATACATATAAACTATAACCGTAACTATTTCTCTAAATACGAGTTTCGATTGTTTAAAATTTGTTTCTGAAAAATGTTGAGTTTTATTAGCTTATTTTGTAAAACACCAACTATAATGTTAAATTATTTTTTTTATTTATTACCTTTCGCCTGCTGCCATCATCAGATATGAAAAAGCTCAAAGTAATTTGTGTCTGATGACAGGACTAGCGAAAACGGCTTAGTAAATAAAGAAATTTATTTAGCTGTCCAGGCAGTTTTATTCACAATGATCGTGGACTCATATAGGAAATTTAATTAATTTATACATTTATTACCATAGATATGCAGATCTGTTGTTGTTGTTGTCGTGTTCAGTCCTGAGACTGGTTTGATGCAACTCTCCATGCTACTCTACCCTGTGCAACTTCTTCAACTCCCAGTAACTACTGAAACGTACATGCTCCTGAATCTGCTTAGTGTATTCATCTCATGGTCTCCCGCTACGATTTTTACCCTACACGCTGCCCTCCAATACTAAATTGGTGATCCCTTGATGTCCCAGAACATGTCCTACCAACTGATCCCTTCTTCTTCTCAAGTTGTGCCACAAATTTCTCTTCTCTTCAATCCTGTTCAATACCTCCTCATTAGTTATGTGATCTACCCATCCAATCTTCAGCAAACTTCTGTAGCGCCACATTTCAAAAGCTTCTATTCTCTTCTTGTCCAAACTATTTATCGTCCATGTTTCACTTCCATACATGGCTACCCTCCATACAAATACTTTGAGAAACGACTTCCTGACAAATCTATACTCGATGTTAACAAATTTCTTTTATTCAGAAACGCTTTCCTTGCGATTGCCAGTCTACACTTTATATCCTCTCTAATTCCACCATCATCAGTTATTTTGCTCCCCAAATAGCAGAACGCCTTTACTACTTTAAGGGTCTCATTTCCTAATCTAATTCCCTCAGCATCACCCGACTTAATTCGACTACATTCCATTATCCTCGTTTTGCTTTTGTTGATGATGCAGATCTATCATAGTATATATATCATATATATTTCTCATTGTACCAATTAATTCTACTATGCAGATCTATCATAGTAGAATTAATTGGTACAATGGGATTGTAATTATTGGTGCATAAATTCGTAGCGTTTTTTGATAAGTTTAATAAACGCAGTGGATAAACATAGCTTTAGTCATCAATAATACATTCTCTTTCACTGGTAACAACAGTCTGCCAACGCTGGGCAACATCTCGATTCCACAACTGTAGAAATCATGTGGTTTTAAGGCGAAGAACTCGTCGAGCCATGTTCCGAGCGCATTTTCATCAGGAAAGGAAGTTCATTGCACGTTCGATGCAGAGCGTAAAAGTTGAAAAATGGGAGCGCAAGATGAGATGAATAAAGTAGCTGTGGAATGACCTCCCAACCTAACTCTTGTATAGTATTTTTTGACAGTGTAGCTGAATGCGAACGGACGTTATCATGGAGTAGCGTCACTTCACACGGTCTTCCTGGTCGTTTTTCCTGGACTGTGTCTGCGTGAAATCTCAGTTGCTGATAATAAATGTTAGCCGTGGTGGCTAATTTCGGGGAAACAATTGGTAGTTCACCACACCGTCGCTGTTCCACCAGGTGCATAACATTGTCTTTTGTGGACGTGCGCAAGTCTTTGCACAGGGAATTGCTGCTTTGTTTGGGATCAAGGAATTCTTTCTTTTCCGTATGTTAGCATAAAGACACCATTCATCGTCACCAGTAACGATACAGGATAGAACTGTTCGGTGTTGTTGTTGAGCCAATTGATGGCGAGCAAGCAAAGTTGCATACACAGTCACCCAACGAATTTAGCGATTTTGGCTTATAGCATGCTGTACCCATAGACCTAATTCTCGAACCTTCCTCGTTACACGCAAATGTCGCACGATGGTGCAATGATCACAGTTCGCCACACCTGCCACTTCTCGGGCACACTGACGTGGATCATTGTAGATTAATTCTTTTCAAATGTTCAAATGTGTGTGAAATCTTATGGGGCTTAAATGCTTAGGTCATCAGTCCCTAAGCTTACACACTACTTAACCGAAATTATCCTAGGGACAAACACACACACCCATCCCTGAGGGAGGACTCGAACCTCCGACAGCACCAGCCGCACATTTTCAGTTACCTTCATCAAACACCGGTGGTCTTCCTTGATGTGGAAGGACACTAATGTCAAAACGATCCTCCTTCGAACGAGAAAACCTTTTTCATGTAGTGCTCTGTCCAACGGCAATATCCCAGTGCACATTGGAAATGTTTCCAGCTGCTTCCGCTCATGTAACCCCTGTATTGACCTTAAACAGAAGAAAATAACGTAAATCTTCCTGTTCCTCCGCTTGGAACTACATTTTGTGGTGTTCGCAGCTCCACTCTCTATGTCCAAATGGCACAAACAACAGTGGTGCACTCACGTAGCAACAGTGAATTAAAAATGAAAAAGGACAATCGATAAATGAATCCATACATCGGGAATACCAACACGTAAAACTTATGCACCAGCATTATATATGTTGTACAGAGTAACGGTGAGATAGTTGCAGAACTAATCCCAGAATTCGAATTGAAAGACTGACATAACTGGCACCTGAAGACTGTTTGTGAAATGGCAGAAGTGCAAAGGGATAAAGATCGAAAGCAGTAACAGTAGCAAACACTTGATATAACAAATGTCTGTCATCCGTTGCCGCCTTCATTTTAATGAAGAACAGTCAGCTTAATAATCAAAATTGTTCTTTTGCTATTAGCGCATATAATATGCAAGGATGAAGAAAAATTCACGATTCTGGACTTCACAGCGTGATTCCTAACCTTGCAGCAGTACAAAAATATCACTAGAAAAATTTCGCTCAGCGCATAAATTTGGCAGATGGTAGACGTCAGAGAGCAGGCCAGTGTGGCCGAGTGGTTCTAGGCGTTCAGTATGGAACCGCGCAACCGGTACTGTCTCAGGTTAGAATCCTGCCTCGGGCATGGATGTGTGTGATGTCCGTAGGTTAGTTAGGTTTACGTAGTTCTAAGTTCTAGGTGACTAATGACCTCAGATGTTAATTCCCATAGTACTCAAAGCCAGACGTAAGAGAATGACAGTTTGGCAGCTCTAATCACATGTCCGACAAGTTCCGTCATTCAGTGCTGTAACAGTGCTGTCCAGGTAATGTGCGGCCAGGGTTTAATTTTGACCCGTGACTGGTCTACGTTTGGTAATGTAATTATACGTTGGTTGAAATGGTTCAAATGGCTCTGAGCACTATGCGACTTCACTGCCGTGTTCATCAGTCCCCTAGAGCTTAGAACTACTTAAACCTAACTAACCTAAGGACATCACACACATCCATGCCCGAGGCACGATTCGAACCTACGACCGTATCGGTTGCGCGGTTCCGCACTGAAGCGCCTAGAACCGCTCGGCTACTCCGGCCGGCCAATTATACAATAATACTGTTTCCCTGTTTAACTATTTACTTACCTAGCATTATTTCAGATACATGTGGTATTGGTAAAATATGCGAGTGTTAATACTCAAAGCCACTTAGATTGTGGGAAGTAATAAACTCATGTTGTAGCGAAGATATTTGAAAACAGTTGAACAGTCACTGACTTTAAACTCTCTTAGTTTTATTAATTAGTACTTATTCGGCAGCTGCTCTGATTGTTTGTCAGTATTAGGTTAACTGTTTTACGTGTGACTCCAAAATGCAAATGTCGCCAGTCATAGCAAAGTTGAAAATTTATTTGAGTAAATACACAGAGAAAACTGCTGCTCTTAGGTGCCGCCAAAGTCTTCGGAAGAATCTCAGTTTTACCGCTAGTTGTAGGGTCTCGAATTTAGGAAACCCACATCGTAGTGGAGATTTAACGAAGATGATGACTTTTCAATCTTATATCCAACGAATCCATTGACTCATAAAAGTTTGTTGTCTGCTGTTGGTTGTTATATTCTGCTTTCAGAGTTCTCCTCCTTTTATTCCCGTGATAAGGTCATTCTTGTGCAGTCTGATTTTGTGTGATTTGTTCAAATGTATATTTTTGTACAGTTGTAATATTTGATTTCCCTGTTGTAATACGTTTTTCCTCAGTCGTAGAAATAAGCATCAGAAGCTTGTCTAACATTCTGTGTGGTGTCTGTTTGTTCTATATCGTGTCTCCCTACTACTTTCGCTCAACGACGCTCTGATCGTGTTTTTTAGGGAATTGATTAGTTAGAACCTGGGACCTGTTGCTAGTAAGGAGACGCCAGACCACACAAGACATGTAGAATTCAGAAGAGTTCCATGAGACTAGCGATGATATAACCAAATACTTAATGATCTCAGCGTCAGCTCCACTGCACTACCTGTAAAAGAATCTTAATACTAACTAAATTTGGTGGAAGGGGTTCAAGGCTTTCCTATTTTTAGTTAGCTGGTAAAATAACGTCGAAAAAGCAGTTAAGTTTACCATTGGAAATTTTATTCTACTCACAAAACATTGTTAATAAACTGCACTACTGATAAAAGGAAGTGTTTTAATACAAGATGGTAAAAAACCAACTGCGTTCAACAAAAATGTGAACAAATATTCCCTGAATGGGTTTCCAAGTTCTACAATGGATCGAAGGATGACCTATAGCATATCACGTCTATAACCTAGGTTTAAATTAAGTTTCACAAAGAGAAAACTATCAAAATGGTCTACGGTGACCCTCAGTTACTTATCTAACTTGTCGTAAATTACAGTGGCTGATGTGGCTTCTCAGTAACTATATCACAGAAAACTCATCGCGTTTCAGATTTTTACTTCAAGTGGCAAATGTGAAAACCATGAGCTTTAATTGACGATCGACACTAGTATTACGCAAAAAGGGAGTGTAACAGATGAGACTTCTGCAGTTCCTAGTGAAGCTTTATGCGCTGTTATGTAGCATCGCGTGCGTTCATTACCTTCTCGGTGTTCGTCAGGGGGTGGCGGGCAGCACAGCTCCACTCACCTCGCCGTCTCGCAAGCAACTCTCTCCTAACTTCTCCTTACTACAATTTACCGAAGTTCGTTAAAAAAACTATCTGGTTGTGTTTTCATCTGACTAATCAGGGTCTCAATGTTAACCTACAAAAATTCTATCCATCCAATGTGAAACGCTATACTTTTCGTGGTGGGGCAGTGTTTGCAACGTAACAGAGACGCGAAAAAGTCTCACGCTAAAACTTGCGGGTGGTGTGGCCCTTTTTGTGTTATCGTAAGGCCTATACTGTTTTTCTGGAGAGCTCTAGCTTTTAACATGGGCTGGGGGGTTGTCCTTGACGTAACAGAGACGCTAAAAAGTCTCACGCTAAAACTTGCAGTTGGCGTTGTCCTAGTGGTTAGCTGGCGACGTGGGTGTCC
Organism: Schistocerca gregaria; assembly: GCF_023897955.1. Lineage (NCBI taxonomy): Eukaryota > Metazoa > Arthropoda > Insecta > Orthoptera > Acrididae > Schistocerca > Schistocerca gregaria. The sequence continues at coordinate 220,094,311 of NC_064921.1, forward strand.
AGTCCGTCCCTTATCGTAGGGCCTTATAGCTTAACACGGTTCTGCTCTCGGCTTCTGTTCACGTTTCTCCCCATCGTAGGGCCTTCTAGCTTAACACGGTTCTGCTCTCGGCTTCTGTTCACGTTTCTCCCCATCGTAGGGCCTTCTAGCTTAACACGGTTCTGCTCTCGGCTTCTGTTCTCGTTTCTCCCCTCGGAACTGCGTCTGTCTCACGGTGGGAAGGTATGGCATGCATTTAGGCATTCTTGTGTTAGTCTGTGGCATTCCATTTGCTCACTCGTTACTCGTATTACTTTGGTTAATTTAATGTCATGATTTATTCGGAATTCGACTATTCGTCTGTGCCACATAATTGCCAATGGTGGCCGTCATATTGACCATGTCATAAACTACATCCGAATATCTGTAATGACATTTACATGTCGAGTAAAGTGTGTGCAGTCCGTTGTTGTAATTAATTTACGTCTTTTTTCATATAGTTCAATAGTAGGCTCCATGTACAAACTAAGCGACGAGCTGTAATGGCTCTGAACACTATGGGACTTAACATCTACGGTCATCAGTCCCCTAGAACTTAGAACCACTTAAACCTGAATAACCTAAGGACATCACACAACACCCAGTCACCACGTGGCAGAGAAAATCCCTGACCCCTCCGGGAATCGAACCCGGGAACCCGGGCGCGGGAGACCAGCTGTAATACTTCTGCAACCTGTATAAATATAACATTCATTAAAAAAACAGCTTCATCGTGTTTGACGAACTTGTGAGAATCGGTTTTAGGTATAATGAGACAGTATCTTAACCAGAAATCCTATTACAAATGTAACACGTGAAGTGATCATCTAGCGCTCTTCGTTGTCAATTACCCGGTCATTTTAAGCGACAAAATGAGTCCTAGATGACGACTTGCCGTGTTACTTTTGTATTAGTATTGTTATTTTTGTAACGACATTAGAGTCGAAATCGGTTATTTGCCATGAATCTACCAATTGCGTTGAAGACATTTGTGAGTACAAAAGTTATATTATGTAAGACAAAAATCACATGCGCAACAATGAGTTGAAATTTCGTCTGACAAAATTATAGGTGACGTAAACCGTGCATAGTTCATCAGCATTCTCTTTCTCCAAAAGAGGGCCAAAATCGTGCTGCAAACTTTTGCGTCGTTGATTGTGCAGGAATTGACTGCTACTTAAAGCTCTTAAAATCAGAACAGCAAGGACTCAGCTACAGACTTCTACATCTACATCTACATCTACATCTACATCTAGATCTACATCTACATCTACATTTATACTCCGCAAGCCACCCAACGGTGTGTGGCGGAGGGCAATTTACGTGCCACTGTCAATACCTCAATTTCCTGTTCCACTCGCGTATTTTTCGCAGGAAGAACGACTGGCGGAAGGCCTCCGTGCGCGTTCGAATCGCTCTAATTTTACATTCGTGATCTCCTCGGGAGGTATAAGTAGGGCGGAAGCAACATATTCGATATCTCGTGCAGAAACGCACCCTCTCGAAACCTGGACAGCAAGCTACACCGCGATGCAGAGCGCCTCTCTTGCAGAGTCTGCCACTTGAGTTTGCTAAACATCTCCGTAACGCTATCACGCTTACCAAATAACCCTCTGACGAAACGAGCCGCTCTTCGTTCGATCTTCTCTACCTCCTCTGTCAACCCGACCTGGTACGGATCCCACACTGATGAGCAATGCTCAAGTATAGGTCGAACAAGTGTTTTGTAAGCCACCTCCTTTGTTAATGGACTACATTTTCTAAGGACTCTCCCAATAAATCTCAACCTGGCACCCCCCTTACCAACAATTAATTTTATATGATCATTCCACTTCAAATGGTTCCGCACGCATACTCTCAGATATTTTATAGAAGTAACTGCTACAAGTGTTTGTTCCCCAAGCATATAATCATACAATAAAGGATCCTTCTTTCTCTGTATTCGCAATACACTACATTTGTCTACGTTAAGGGTCAGTTGCCACTCCCTGCACCAAGTGTCTATCCGCTGCAGATCTTCCAGCATTTATCTGCAATTTTCTAATGCTGCAACTTCTCTGTATACTACAGCATCATCCGCGAAAAGTCGCATGGAACTTCCGACACTATCTACTAGCTCATTTATATATATTGTGTAAAGCAATGGTCCCATAACACTCCCGTGCGTCACGCCAGAGGTTACTTTAACGTCTGTAGACTTCTCTCCATTGAGAACAACATGCTGTGTTCTGTTTGCTAAAATCTATTCAATCCAGCCACACAGCTTGTCTGATATTCCGTAGGCTCTTACTTTGTTTATAAGGCGACAGTGTGGAGCTGTATCGTACGTCTTCCGGAAGTCAAGGAAAATGGCGTCAACCTGGGAGCCTGTATCTAATATTTTCTGGACCTCATAAACAAATAAAGCGAATTGGGTCTCACACGATCGCTTTTTACGGAATCCATGTTGATCTCTAGAAAGTAGATTCTGGGTTTCGAGAAATGACATGATACGCTAGCAAAAACATGCTCCAAAATTCTACCATAGATCGATGTCAGAGATGTAGGTCTACAATTTGCGCATCTGCTCGACGACCCTTCTTGAATACTGGGACTACCTGTGCTCTTTTCCAATCATTTGAAACCTTTCGTTCCTCTAGAGACTTGCGGTAAACGTATGTTAGAAGGGGGGCAAGTTTTTTCGCGTACTCTGTGTAGAATAGAATTGGTATCCTGTCAGGTCCAGTGGAAATTCCTCTGTTGAGTGATTTCAGTTGCTTTTCTATTTCTTGGACACTTATTTCGACGTTAGTTATTTTTTCGTTCGTGCGAGGATTTAGAGAAGGAACTGCAGTGCGCTCTTTCTCTGTGAAATAGCTTTGGAAAAAGGCGTTTAGTATTTCAGCTTTACGCGTGCCATCCTCTGTTTCAGTGCCATCATCGTCCCAGAGCGTCTGGATATGCTGTTTCGATCCACTTACCTATTTAACGTAAGACCAGAAATTCCTAGGATTTTCTGTAAAGAATTTTACTTACTTCCTGTAAGAGGTTGATGTGCGTTATAGAAAACATCGAAGTTCGACAAATGAGGCGTCTGCATGCGCTGTTCCACAGATTAGGGAAAAGTTGCTAGCAAAGTAACGCATAGTTGACATTTTCCGTTCCAAAGCCGTGCACATACCGTACTTAAAAACAGTGACGGTAGTGCACGGCATAAATAACGCCGATATGTCGATATGTCATTGGCCTCTCTGGTAAGAGGGTTGGGATTACCGCTCTTGAATATGCTGTTAGGTGTTCCTGTCAACGTCATCCAGACGAAAATGCGTTCCATCGTCGGGAATCCCGTGCTAAAGGCAGACAGATTTTCACCTTCCACACCGTGCAATGGGGGTCGCCTATTGACAATCGAATATACCAGAATGTTCAAGTGTTACAAACCTAATATATTTCAACAACTTACCAGAAATGAGAGACACTAAACAACAAACTATTGCTAGTGGCCAGTGCTCTCCACTTGATACAACCTTCGCCGTTTCTGTAGAGGACTTCCTCATATGGCACTAGTCAGCCTAATTTTCGGTAATTCTATAGTGTTACATCTCAATGAATTCAACTTTATTTTCCTGATTATCCACTGTCATACAGTGTTGTACTCCAAACGTACATTCTCGTACATATTCTCCTTATATTAAGGGTGATATTTGATGCTCTGGGAAACATTCACGTGCGCATCCATGGTCCTGTGGAGCTCATGCAATGCATCATGACGACCAAGGAGTACCGAATACTGGTTGCGGGCCACGAACACCCCTTCATGACCATCATGTTTCGCGACGGCAGTGGTATTTTTCATCAAAACAATGTCGCACGTCACAAGGCCAGGAGTATGATGGAGTGGTTCGAGGAACACAATGGCAAGTTTCAACAGATCTGCTAGCCTCCCAACTTACCGAAACTGAATCCGATTGAACAAATCTGGGATGTGACTGAATGTGGCGTCAGAGCTATCGCCAACTAGTATAGCGGCGAGCTCGTAATAAGTCCCAGGCTTCCATCCGAAACTTCCAACTTCCATTTTCTGGAAAGGTAAAGCGGTAAAACTCCTGGCGTCATCGTGTGAGAAACCACAGAGTATGACTTCGTAGTGATTGAGGGAAACGGCTGCTGAATGGTACAGCACGAATATCTTGTGCCCTCATCTATCAATCCTCATTCGGCTGTATCTTGGTGGACAGTTTTCAGCTGGGAAAATTTCGTCCACACATGGCACGTGACCATATGAGCTGTCTGTATGATGTTTGGGTGCTCTCGTGGCCAACAAACCACCCAGATCTGTCTCCGACAGAACATGTGTGGTGCCTGCTCAGTTATCAACTTTGTCCTTTATCGAGGATATTAAAGATCAATTAAAACAGTTGTGAGCCAGTTTGCCTCAGCAGAACGACACCCTTCCGTCCATGCCACAGGGGGTAAACGGTTAAACTGACAAGCGGACTCATTTTGTCGAGTTGTTTCAAAATTTCGCTGGTTTTTGTAATCACTACAATTACATCACATACCGTTTCAACCGGTGAAGTTTCCCTTCGTTGTCTGCTCACATTCTGGGTGCCTAGTGTTTCATTTGTGAGGCTGTATATGTAATATGACGTCACCCACTACTGCGGCGTACATTAATCATTTTACCTACGAGATTCATGGTAGCGTTTGTGTCATTTGTTTTGAAACGAGTTGTCTGCTCACTCAAGAGCTTATATCTTTCCTGTAAGTTACTCTGCGAGACCTTATCAGAGGCTAATGACAGATGAGTTAAGGAAAGATCTAAACTCACTGGCTTTACTTGTAATACACTGTTTTAAACTGCTGAAGCAAAAGGCAAATTGCAGTGCAGTAAATACCGAAATATCGTAGCCCCTCTCCCAAGTGGTAAACAGCTTTACATTAACTGCAAAATATCTCTGAGAAGAGTAAGCGTTGGAAATGCGATCCTCTTAAGGCGGGACGTCATAGAAAAACCACACTATTTAAAAGTTGCACGAAATCAACAATTTTGAAGACACGGCATTGAAATTACTACCATGCTTCACATGAAATTAATAACAGTATACTTCTAAGTTCCTTGGATTATAAATATTAAAAATTTTAATTCTAATTTAAAAGTTTTATTCTCATAAAATAGTGTATGTATCCTTTTATCAGAAACTATTCAAGAGTTCTTCTACAACATTTTCTGTGTTTAATCTCTTTGCATAAAGTAAGCTTCTCTCATGAGGTTTTCCTGAATATATCGAAGAGCAGCACTTCAACATTTTTTTCAGTTTTAATTCCTTAAGCACAATAAAAAACTCAAGCAAAATTTCAAACACTATGTCCAGTTCCTCAGCATGCACTCAGAATTTCAAAATTTACTCTTGAGACAACATTTGCTGGGTTTGTAGGAATGTGAATAAAAAACTTCATAATTCTAGCCTTCATAGATTCTGAGGGAAAGGTACATAATTTTCAGGAAATGCAATTTAAACATCATCCTAAAGTTCTTTCTTATGTCACCTCTTAAGAAGGCCCGAGATTCGTACTCAGGATCCTCTTCCCCTTCACAGATTCTCTTCTGGTCTCCTGTTTTCTGCCTTCTTTCCTTTACCAGCTCTTCAACGGTTTCTTCAACTGTAGAGAGGTTCGGTAAATCTGTTTTGCTCATGATGTCTTAATGAAAATTGTTTTCTTAAGCCCCTTTCTCTTTAATACATCCATCCGCCCTAAGTTGAAATTCTGGCAACTGTAGCAGATGAAAATATGGCATAACAAGAATTGCCTCTTCCTAAACAGAGCAACTGGTTTTTTCTTGTTTTTAAATATGGAACAGAGCTAGAGATGATCTCTAACAGGGCTTCCCAACGTGTGGTCCGCGGACCCCTTAAGGGTCCGCCGGCTCTTCCTAGGTGGTCCGCGGCCACCTTTCACCAATCCATGTAAAATAATGAGTAAAGGTATTGAATAAAAATGTGAAAATCAAATTCATCACTTTTTTGTGTGTGAAAAACATGTGTCCTTTTACTTCAGGTCGTAATCCCAGCATTTGCAGTTCCTAAGTAAGAACGCATACACAGTTTAGTGCCGGAGAACGTGGCTTCTCTGTCGACCGTTTCGCAACAATACGGGCGTCGTTTGTACGCCGGATTACGGCACTAGATGGGCTGAAACCTTTTACGCATGCGCGGAGTGAGCTTTGTCGGCCAATCACAGCGCTCGCTGGCACGTATGCGGCCCCAGTCAACATTAAATGTTAAACTCGCTTTGTCAGTGCACTACCTACTTCAGAAGTCGATTTTTGACCAGTTTATTACTTCTAACATGGATCAGTGGCTGAAGTAAGGATCATTGAAGAAGTGTGCACTTTGTCCATCGCCTTCACAACGAGGGAAGTTTCCAGTTGGTATAAATGAGGAGGGAGGACGACTGAAGGAAGAACAATCACAAGAAGCTCCAATGCCGGATTTATTACGTGAAAACGCTGCAGGTACTCCATTGGTTGCAATATCCTGTGGAAGTGGAATAACCAAGAAGCTAAGTACAACGAAAGATATTTAGAAATGGGCTTTATGGAGACAAAGGAGGGTAAAGCTCAGTGTGTAATTTGTGTGCGAGTCCTTCCGGACAGTTTAATGGTTCCAGTTAAATGGCGGCGTCATTTTGAAGTTACTCACCCGGATTTCCAGGCTAAAGACACCCATTTTCTCAGAAGGACGATTGCTGACCTAGCTGCTTATCAGCATTACATGAAAACTCATGCAATAACAATTAATGAAAATTCATGAAAAGCTTCTTTCTTGGTTAGTTATCGAGTGGCAGAAACAGGCAAAGCTCGTAGCATTGTAGAAAATCTCATAAAGCCGTGAGTTAATGATATTATTTCTTGCATGCTAGACGAAAATGCAGTAAAGCTTTTATCTTGGGTGCCGTTATCAAACAATACTGTCAAGAGACGCATTGTTGACATGTCACATGGTGTGATAGACACTCTTGTTTCTCGCATCGAATACAATTCATTTTCTCTGTAGATAGATGAATCCACTGATGTTGCACGATTAGCGATTTTATTGGCTTTTGTCCGTTATGAATATTCTGGATGTTTTGAGGAGGACCTCTTATTGTGCAGACCACTACCTGCCAACACAACAGGTGGTGAAATATTCCGTCTATTGGATGATTTTTTAGGACTAACTAAGTTCCATGGTCTAATTGCATAGCTGTGTGCACAGATGGTGCAAAAGCTATGTCGGGTCCTACAGTCGGAGCAATAACGAAAATAAAAGAAAGCGCTAAGAATTGCAGCAGTAGTCGTTGTGTTCTCCACAGATACGCTTTAGCTACGAAACAAATTCCTGTTTCGTTCAGGAAAGTTTTAGACGAATCCATTCAAAGCATTAACTACATAAAATCAAGGCCGTTGAAGTCAAGACTTTTCACAACACTGTGTGAAGATACGGGAAGCCTTCATCATTCCCTGCTTCTCCACACAGAAGTGAGGTGGGTATCACGTAGGACCTTGGCACTTGCAATAAGAAGCTTTCAGTTCCCATGGGTTCCGCTCTGAAATTTAAAGTTGCTGTGCTTTTGACTGACTAGGGGTCCGCCATGGATTTTCGGCTGGAGAAGGGGTCCGCCAGCTAAAAAGGCTGGGAAGCCCTGATCTATAAAACCAAAGACTATATAAATCACAGCCTTCTAGATGCATCCCATGCACGTTTGCTTGAAAGTGGTCCTTGGAATCGTTATTCACTGAGTTGGTATAGCTGCTTCAAAAAGGCTAGTGTCAGGGAGATTGCGTCACAACTTTAATTATCATTCAGGCTGATCGGATGTGATTAATGTTTGACAGATTTGAAATCTACTGGTTCAAATGGCTCTGAGCACTATGGGAATTAACGTCTGAGGTCATCAGTCCCCTAGAACTTAGAACTACTTAAACCTAACTTAGGACATCACACACATCCATGCCACAGGCAGGATTCAAACTTGCGGCCGTAGCGGTCTCACGGTTCCAGACTGTAGCACCTAGAACCGCTCGGCCACCCAGGCCGGCTGGGGAATTTAGCAAATCCTACTAATAAATAAAAAACAAATTGAAAGTCGATATGTTTGGCCTATTTCATGAACGTCCTCTCTTAAGAAGATATCCCGACGTTCACCCACATTTTCATACGGATTCATGACAAGGCCGGATTATTTACAAGGTTTATGACGGAAAGAATTGTGTACCATAGACCGAAAGATCGCTGTAACCGAGACTCTGTAATGGCGGTCTTCACGGAAAGGTGCATTATAAACTACGGTTTCTTCAGTAGGCCGTTGGCCTCGCTAAAGTACGCGCCGGCTGCCGGTTGTCCAAATTGGATCTAAATCCGGCCTGCGGATGCACTGCTGCGCGGTGCAGATGCAGAGTGCGCGCAAAACGACCGAGGCGGATTAGCCGGTACGGGACGGGGGATGCGCGGCAGCGGCCACCGTCCAGCCGCGGCCACCTGCGGTCCGGGTCGCACGCAGCGTGTCCGTAAGCTGATCGCCAAATAGTGGCCCCACCGCGGGCACAGCAAACTGGCGCCGCAATGCCGGAACATACGCCCGTGCAGCGTTCAGCGGCGCGACAGGCCCGATTCTCTACGCATCTGGCTATTCTGGATGTGCGATCGGCGATTTGAGTTGCACACTGCGTGATCGATTGTTTGCGTATGCCCAGTACACTGGCTTAATTTCGTAGCGTGTTTAAATAAGTCTAACAAACACAACAGATACACATAACAGTAGCTTTAGTAATCAATAATGTATTCTCGTTCATTGTTTCGCCGGCCGGAATGGCCGAGCGGTTCTAGTAGCTACAGTATGGAAACGCGCGACCGCTACTGTCACACGTTCGAATCCTGCCTCGGCCATGGATGTGTGTGATGTCCTTAGTTTTGTGGTTGGCAGGAGAGCCAACACCATGTCACTAGAGGAGGCCGAAAGGCACGCGATTTAGGTCACGCAGGCTGGCGTGAGATCTGGAACAGGACAAGGAAATTAGATTTTAGAAACAACGGACGTAGCTTGTGGAATACTTAACTTTAATCCATTAATGATGAACGTCGCTCTTGACGGTACATTGTTCACAATATCAATAGTAACTGATCATGGCGCCTTGTTAGGTCGTAGCAAATGACGTAGCTGAAGGCTATGATAAACTATCTTCTCGGCAAATGAGAACGTAAGTAGGCAGTGAACCATCGCTAGCAAAGTCGGCTGTACAACAGGGGCGAGTGCTAGGAAGTATCTCTAGGCCTGCCGTGTGTCTGCAATCACTGATAGTGGCGACATGCGGGTCCGACGTATACTACCGGATCGCGGCCGATTTAAAGGCTACCACCTAGCAAGTGTGGTGCCTGGCGGTGACACCACACTTACGTTAGTTAGGTTTAAGTATTTCTAAGTTCTAGGGGACTGGTGACCTCAGCAGTTAAGTCCCAGAGTGCTCAGAGCCATTTAAACCTTCATTGTTTAAAAGTGTCTGCCAACGCTGCAGGAAGTATTCGATTCCGTGCCTCCACAGACCACGTGCTTTTCAAGTGAAGAACGCGTCAAGCTATGTTTGCAGTACATTTTCCTCCGGAAAGGAAGTTTTTCGGAGGTTGTTCGACAGAGAGCGATAATGGTGAATAAGATGGGTGCGGCATGACTTCAAAATCAAATGGCTCTCAGCAGTATGCGACTTAACTTCTGAGGTCATCAGTCCCCTAGAACTTGGAACTATTTAAACCTACCTAACCTAAGGACATCACACACATCCATGCCCGAGGCAGGATTCGAACGTGCGACCGTAGCGGTCAACCGGTACCAGACTGAAGCGCCTAGAACTTCACGGCCACTCCGGCCGGCCTCCGATAGAAATGATTGCATCAACATGTGTCCATTTTCGTAAGGCAGCATCTGCAAGTAGATGGTTTGTATGCACACTACTGGCCATTCAAATTCCTACACCGATAAGAAATGCACAAGGTAAACGGGTATTCATTGGACAAATATATTATACTAGAACTGACATGTGATTACATTTTCACGCAATTTGGGTGCATAGCTCCTGAGAAATCAGTGCCCAGAACAACCACCTCTAGCCTTGATACACCTGGGCATTGAGTCAAACAGAGCTTGGATGGCGTGTACAGGTACAGCTGCCCATGCAGCTTCGACACAATACGACACTTTATCAGGAGTAGTGACTGACGTATTGTGACGAGACAGTTGCTCGGCCACCAATGACCAGACTTTTCAATTGGTGAGACATCTGGAGAATGTGCTGGCCAGGGTAGCAGTCGAACATTGGCTGTATAAAGGAAGCCCGTACAGGACCTGCAACATGCGGTCGTGCATTATCGTGCTGAATTGAAGGTTTCGCAGGGATCGAATGAAGGGAAGAGCCACGGGTCGTAACAAATCTGAAATGTAACGTCCACCGTTCAGAGTGCCGTCAATGCAAACAAGAGGTGACCGAGACGTGTAACCAATGGCACCAAATACCAACTGATAGTCAACGCTGCTGCAAAAGTCATCGAACTGTTCGTGCTGATTGGTGTTATCTTGCAAACGTCTCCACCTTTTGACTCAGGGATCGAGACGTGTCCTCACCATCCGTTACAGCCGTGCGCATAAGATGCCTGTCATCTCGACTGCTAGTGATACGAGACCGTTGGTATCCAGCACGGCGATCCATATTACCCTCCTGAATCCACCTATTCCATATTCTGCTTACAGTCATCGGATCTTGAGCAACGCGAGCAGCAATGTCACGATACGGTAAACCGCAATCGCGATACGCTACAATCCGACTTTTATCAAAGACGGAAACGTCAACTGCTGTTTGTGTATCAGAAATCGGTTGGAAACTTTCCTCATGTCAGCACGTTGTAGGTGTCACCACTGGCGCCAACCTTGTGTGAATGCTCTGAAAAGCTAATTATTTGCATATCACTGCATCTTCTTCCTGTCGGTTAAATTTTGCATCTGTAGCACGTCATCTTCGTGGTGTAGCAATTTTAATGGCCAGTAGTGTAGTAATATTCCTGAAATGATATGATGACAACAACTTAAGACTTGAATCCCATGGACCACCTTTGGGATTTAGATCACTGACTTCGCTCCACATCCAACGTCTACCTTCTCTATTTTCGGCTCTTGAGGAAGAAAGGACTGCTATTCCTCCTCAGACATTCACACATCTCTCTGAATGTTTCCCCAGTGGAGATCAAGCCCTCACAAATGTGAAGGGTGGAAATGTCCACTAACTGCTCTCTGGATACTTTTGAGCGGAAAGTGTCCTTACGGCAATTGAACGTATACCTACTGGAGTGGAAGCTGTCATCAAGGCAAAGGAAGGGCCATCACCATATTGAATTCCAGCATTACCGTTGGAGGACGCCACGAAATTGTAAGAGATTTTCAGCCAGGTGTCTGGACACTTTTGTCCGAATAGTGCATTTGCGCTTATACAATTTAAATCTGTGTTTGCCTTGATCACAAATATTTTATTAATTTCCTGACGTGTATCAAAGAGTGGCTATCTTCAAAGGGACCATTCGAAGAGGTGTAAGAACCCTTACGTACATAAACATCTTAAGAACTTAAATTTTCTACATAGCATGAACTAAATTCGATACAATGTATCTTCTTTACTATTTTATTCTTTACTTTTATTTCATTTCCCAGCAAAGAGCGAAGGTGCGGGCTGACAGAGTAAGAAACCGCTCCTTGGCCAAAAGTTGTATATAATCTGAAGGCGTTTTGAAATGCATGAAAACAGAGGTTAACAAATACTGTTTTCGCAAAAACACATTAATGGGAAATTTGTTTGGTTCCAACATTTTTTAAATAACTGTATATTACAGTTAAAATATAATCAAAAATTTTAATATGACGTTGATTCTAGTGGTGCATGAATACGGCCAAGATCATGATGGAGCTCGATTGATGTCTACGGTGTATTGTGGAACGCAGGTACAGACAAAAGGTCGTTAATGGGGAAGATGGAAGAGACGAAGATGGAAGGTTTGTGTGAAGTTACGTTGTGACTAGAACTGGTAAGGATATATTTTTATGTACGTTTGAAGGTAGGGATATTAAGTCACCAACTAATTGTTAAAATTCTTGGTTAAACCTTCAGCTGTCATTTATTTTGCACAATTTGCTAACAGCTAAGCTTGATAATGGCCACAAATTTCAGTGGAGGTGTAATAAAGATGTAGCGGCCCAGCAGAGTACCTAGATTGGTGATTGGTGGAGAGGATATTGGATGCCAGGATTAGGTGCTGCGATTAATATATTCGGACCGAAGACGCTCCAAGATGACAAGAAGGAGCGAAAAGTGGCTGAGTTGGTATAGCGTTCGAGTTTGGAAAGTTAGCCGGATGCAAAAGGCGAGGCGGAGTGTACGTCTTTCTATGATTTACGGGATTTGTAAAATTTAGAAGAGGTGGAGATCCAATGTTTACGTTAGAATGCGGAAAATGAGGGGTTAATTTATAAGCGTAATGGTAGAAAGGTGTACACCCCAGCTGCGGCCCATCTGTATTTTTTAGTAGTTTTATTCGTTCCTTTTCTGTCATGGTCTGGTGCTAAATAGTTTACTATTATAGCCGCAAGGATACGTTGCACAATGTATCTAGTCACGCTTGCTTATAACCTGAAAAATACTTTGAGTTGTCTGTAGACTATCTTCAGAGAGTTGCGCAAATATAAGTGAATATCACAATAACACTGAAGTACACTACTGCCTAAAATTGCTACACCACGAAGATGACGTGCTACACTCGCCAAATTTAACCGACAGAAAAAGATGCTGTGATATGCAAATAATTAGCTTTTCAGAGCATTCACACAAGGTTGGCGCTGGTAGCGACACCTACAACGTGCTGACATGAGAAATGTTTCCAACCGATTTCTGATACACAAACAGCAGTTGACCGTCGTTGCCTGCTAAAACGTTGTTGTGATGCCTCGTGTAAGGAGGAGAAATGCGTACCATCACGTTTCCGACTTTCATAAAATCGGATTGTAGCCTATCGCGATTGCGTTTTATCGTATCGTGACATTGCTACTCGCGTTGGTCAAGATCCAATGACTTTTATCAGAATATGGAATCGGTGGGTTCAGGAGGGTAATACGGAACGCCGTGCTAGATCCCAACGGCCTCATATTACTAGCAGTCGAGATGACAGGTATCTTATCCGCATGGCTATATCGGATCGTGCAGCCGCGTCTCGATCCCTGAGTCAACAGATGGGGACGTTTACAGGACAACAACCATCTACATGAACAGTTCGACGACGTTTGCAGCAGCATGGACTATCAGCTCAGAGACCATGGCTGCGGTTACCCTTGACCCTGCATGACAGATAGGAGCCCCTGCGATGGTGTACTCAACGACGCACCTGGGTGCACGAATGGCAAAACGTCATGTTTTCGGATGAATCCAGGTTCTGTTTACAGCATTATGATGGTAGCATCCGTGTTTGGCGACATTGCTGTGAACGCACAATGGAAGCGTGTATTCGTCATCGCCATACTGGCATATCACCCGGCGTGATGGTATGGGGTGCCACTGGTTACACGTCTCGGTCATTTCTTATTCGCCTTGGCGGCACTTTGAACAGTGGACGTTACATTTCAGATGTTTTACGACCCGTGGCTCTACCCTGCATTAGATCCCTTCGAAACTCTGCAGGAGGACAGAAAAAGGAAAAATTACAAGTTGATCTGGAAGAATTCAGCTATTTAACGGTTTAAACGTCGGTTATTTCCGCTAGGAGTCAGTCCACTTTCAAAGGTGGCTTCTCTAAGAAGAGAACCAGAGAAATATATGGAGTAGACACGTTCAGTTCTAGGGAAGTCTGCTGAAGTTCTAGGACATGTACACTGAGACATGGAAAGAGTTTGGTAACTGTTTCTTCTAGTATCTGTTGCTACACAGAAGTCAGGGGTCGATAATAGGTAAGAAAGTCAGCGGTTATAACTGACGGAAAGTCAGAACTTGTTAAAGTGACAGTAAAATAAGTTCTGCTGTATATACCAAAGGAAATAAAGAGAAACAAGAAGGAACGATGAAGTGAGAGGTATACAAACTGACAATATTTTCGTAGAAGAAAAATCCTTGATTAATGCAGAGGTTTACAGAAATTATCTAGTGACTGCAGTAACAAGCTCCAAACATTAAACGATGACGATGGTAATGACTATGATGATTGAAGTCGACAGTATCATTCGAGGAGCAACCAATTTAGATGGACAAGTATCTAGAGGAAATTGTCTTTGACAAGGTTGAGAAAAATCGTGAACTTCGTAATCGTTCGGATTTCAGATCCACTTCTGTAAAATAGGTGCCTAATGTCTTAATAACTGCTCAACGTATATGAGTTTACAGCTGAGAGTGCAGTTAGTTTCTAAACAAACATGATATTACTATGATTTACGAGAAGCTATAGTCGTGTCTCATGAGAGACAAGTCCGAAGTAGAACTTATACTAATATTGATCTAAAACTTAGCCCTAATAACTTACGCTCAATATAACTAACCAGCCACTTTCAGTAATGCTATTTACTCATGTAAATAGCCCACTGTCGATGCTGTCGATGCTGAACCTTCTCTATGAGAGAAAATAAGAAGATTACGTTTCCTCAATGTGTAATCCATTCTCAAGACGTATTTGAATAAAAAGTAAGCTTCATCTGAATATGAACTCCCACGTCTTGTTCTTAAATGGTGGGGGTCTCGTTTCTGTACTCCCATATATGGTAGGTGGTCTCCGAAGCCGTATTGAAAAAGCTGGCATTACTTGTCATCAGTTTCTGCACCGTCAGCCAACATAGCAACTACCCTTGTAGCCCTTTCTGTACCTAGCTGGTGAGCACTTGTGACATTTGTCAGCCAAGCTGTCTGTCTTTTTCATGAACCAGAGGCAACATGTTAGTGAAACGTCATAGCATATTTCTGCCCTAACGAACCAGTTTAGTTCATTAATTAATTATTCTCTTTTTAAAAATATGTGTGATACGTCACTGCAGAGGGCAGAAAATTACCAGAATACACGCTGCGTGACACTGAACAAATGGCCAGTGGCTACGTTACGCCGACGAACCGCGTCGCTGAGGCAACAAATAAAAGCTTGTTACGCTGACAACGTCATACGCACAGAAAAAGTACACAATATGTTCCTTGTTACAAAGCGTAACGTCGCAAAGCGCATTTGAACCGAGCAACGGTCGTTCCTCCGGATATTTTCATCTACCGCTACACTCATTTGTGATGAACACGTTACCGACAGCTAACTTTCAACGTATTCGCCACTGGTATTGTAAGTTCTGGAGTATATACCTAAAACGTTGTTAGCACTATAACTTAACGAGGGGAGCAGAATACGATCCGGGGGAGAGTCATAAATGCAATAGTATCCAGTACAGAAATACAATAAGTTTTCGTTTTTTGGTCCACAGCTTCCCTATACAAAGCTGTAACTGAGAATCTGGGACAAGAATAAATGTGTTCTGTGACACTGAGTTTACGCATTCACTTTACACAGCAACAAATGTTTTCATCATTTAAGATGTAGGTATATGGTACGTTTCAGGAAGTAGTGGATTCTTTGTTAGCGAATTCAGCAATGATATATTTTGAAAGCAGAACATCCAACATGCATACACACTGCTTTTATGGTTCCAGACTCATAACTATTTGTAACTCAACTTGGTTACCTTTTTGGGCACAAAAATTCGACGAAGATTTTGGCACAACACTGGTGAATTACTTTAAGGGAAGTTTCTCTGTTAAAGTTTGTTGCAATACCAATAAGATATACTAGGTGGATGATCAACGGCTAACAAAATCTGTGACAGCAGAAAATACAAGATGCTGTAATTATTCATATTTGGCATTATTCTTAATATGCGTTTCTTACCGTTATACCCTTATAATCAGATGGATTTTCCTTGATCAACAAGACAAGGGCGAATTGAAGGTACGACTTCTTGTGGTGAGTCAAACAGACTGTCTTTCAGTGGTCACAGTTTGCTTTTCCAGTCGTACGTGCGGTAAATACACCATCTAAAAGTCTAGGACAAGTTGTTTTCATGAGAGTAAATATTTTCACGGCCATCAAAAATTTATATCGTGTCCTATGTTTTTATAAACATTGTTGTTGTTGTTGTGGTCTTTAGTCCTGAGACTGGTTTGATGCTGCTCTCCATGTTACTCTATCCTGTGCAAGCTTCTTCATATCCAAGTATCTAATGCAGCCTACATCCTTCTGAATCTGCTTAGTCTATTCATCTCTTGGTATCCCTCTACGATTTTTACCCTCCACTCTACCCACCAATACTAAATTGGTGATCCCTTAATAAACATTAGATATAAAATTTACTAACTCCTGATAGGCACAAAAGTTTTCTTTAATGAATTACTAGCCAAATATTTTCACAATTTTACATTCAGCACAAAATTCTTTCGTGGCTGTAACTAAATTTCCGCTAAGTGAGAGGGTCCCCACGAACAACAAGTTATCCTAGGACATCCAAACATCGTGGAAACATTTTTAAGAACGTTTGTAAGAGAAATAACGAATCGGCCTTTGAAAGAAACGTATTTTAATTTCAATATGAGAGGGTCAAAATATGGTGACCTTGGTTATTATGCATATTTAATGGACGACCGGTCGAAATGCACTGCGATCAGTTGTGAAATATTATTCGTACAAACTTCGTTGTACTAATCAACGTGATATAGACATCAGAGTAGACTTTATTCTTACGTTTTTTGCAAGGCTTGAAGTTGACACTTCGCCTTGGAAAATTTTGTAGTTTTATGAAACACCCTTAAAGCTCACTGCGATAATGACTACTCACAATTGTCGCATTGGGGATCGTCACCGCCAACGAACGTTCATGAAGTTCCATTGCACAGTGAATACGAAACTGTTTGGTGTGGCTTCAGGGCACAGTTCATGATTCGCCTATTTTTCATTGAGGAGCTTGGCCACCCAAGGATATGCTACGTGAACGGCCACATCTGGCCCCTGCTCTACTGGGGGTAGCGCTTTGTACCCAGCTGTTGTGATCACTCGTGAGGTCACTCGGTTACTCCGTATCACCTTTCAAGAACAATCGAATCACTCGTCGCTCATCCCAAAACACCAAGATCGCCAGATTTTAATCGTCTCATGTGGAAATTAAAATGTGTTTCTCTCAATGACTTATCGTTATTTCTTTCCCGCATCTAGTTACAAATATTTACACAAAGTTTCACTGCCCTGCGGTCACTTGTTTTTCATGGAGTATTGGTGTCACTGGACCACAAGTTGTAAGATACAGTACATCTTTTAACGAGATCTCGGATATCGCATAGTTTTAGTCATCAGATGCATCACGAAGCACTTATACTTTATTTCTTTTCGTCATTCAGTTAATTTTACACCATCCTATATTTTCTCTCGTCTCTTGCTGATGTTATTCATCCTAAAATATCTACTACACTAAACAACTTTCTAAACTGTTCTAATAAATCGCGAAATTTTGTGCCCCCAATATTCACCTCTCGTGCAGCTCCTTCCAGTGCCAATTATTCTGTGGTACTTTGATATGCGGTCTACGATCTGTTACCTACCACAGTGAGAGCTATTCTCAGGCTTCCCTCTTCGACTACTGTTTCTGAAACGTCATCTACTATATAATTTTCAACATTACACCAAAGCAAAACTTTTCAAATACTTGCAGATTTAGATATACCCATATTCCAATTTCAAACCTTTCCCCGCTCGAGGCATAATCGTCGACATCTCTACTTCCCTGTCAAAAATGGAGAATAATTGATAAGTGGAGATGCAAAGCATTCAAAATGCAGCTATTTCGCAAAACGCATTTTCCGTGTTGCTGTGTTCTTGTTACTGTTTTGTATGTCCCTAAATATGTTCCAAGTGTCAAATCATGCAGAAAGTATTATAAAAACAACTCTAAAAGTTCTTGTTGGTTGTAGAAAAATGTCCCGTCGCTGTCTTTGCCAAATCTTTTATTTCCACTTTGACAACATGTTTCGGGTCCACCCCACCGTTGGTTACATGTTAGTAATTAAATTTTGGGACTGCAAACCCCTTCATAACACAAATGTAAATATACATAACTGCAAGTTTCACAAAAGTACAAAAATAATAAAAACCGAAGACGTCAAAATAGGCGGAAATGTACATACCATAACAATTATTTAAGCTCAAGAGGCAGTTGTAAATGCTGTGCATCAAGAAATGCATATGGTATATCAGGTGCAATAACTTTCCACAATCAATAACTTTCCACTCACACAGACAGAAACCAAATGTACCCGAGCCAGAGCTGCAGTTATCGCGCGCTGTACTCAACAGAGGCCACCTTGGGCTTAACACGAGGAGTGGTAGCGGATCCGCTAGTACTATACAGAAATGTAATACAAGTTGTATATATAGATTCCTAACAGTCAAAAGGTAAAGCTCCAAGGCATAAGAACGTGTAAAATATGATCAGCAAAAATTACGTATGTGAAAATTATAGCATACAAAAGAACTCAAAATTGCGGCAACTGAAGACATTATCAAAAATATGAAAATGTCACTGTCTTGTTACATTGAACTGCTCATAAGGTAATCGGTAATGGGAGCGCAGTCTCTGAACTAAAATATCTAGGTCCTCGAAAGTATCCAAATAAAACACCTTTATTATCCAAGGAAGAACCTGTAACTTGTTTTCGATTTCATGAAGATGATGGCTGCACTGGTGCAAATGAGCACCTAGGCACTGCCACACTAGGACAACCATGTTTCCTATGTCGCGTTCTAAACCCAGTCCCAGTGTATCCCATGTAAAACTTGCACAAGCTCCACGATTAATCCTATAGACCCCCCTACTGCAAAACTTGTTAATAGGCTGTTCTGTATCAAGTCGGAGGAGCTTCCTCAATTTCTTAATGGCATTGAGACTCATCATCATGCTATGGCTTTTAAACTCATTACTAATCCATAGAGGGGGTGGTGCAATATATGTCACCGTTCTTTACTCCGCTCCCTTCGTGAGTCTGTTAAAGAATTTTTCCACCTATTTTTCTAATGTCACTTTCCCTGAATCCATTTGCAATGGAAGGGCGCAGTGTCTTATTCATCAGTAAGTTGCTTACCAAGTTAACATCATTCAAGAACTCAAGATGCGGCTACATCTTGAACGTCAATCTAAACTGACAAACACGAACACCACCATCCACAATCTATAGAACCACTCATTGGCACACAAGTAAGCAAGCTTAAGATTCATGATTCACGGATTAAACTGGACATCCACAAGCAACAGGCAACATATTACAGAAATAAGGACTTCAAACAGGGTGTAGGACGGACAACATAAAACCAAAAAATCTCAGAATACGGGTAACATCCACGGATAAGTTCAGCACATCAGGCATATAAGAGCTCATATGCAACACCTGTTAGTCACTATGCACACCAGAGCCGTGCGACTGCTACGGTCGCAGGTTCGAATCCTGCCTCGGGCATGGATGTGTGTGATGTCCTTAGGTTAGTTACGTGTAAGTAGTTCTAAGTTCTAGGGGACTGATGACCACAGCAGTTGAGTCCCATAGTGCTCAGAGCCATTTGAACCACTATGCACATGACAAACACGAAGGGAGTTTGAAACAAGATATTCAGAACTATTCAGAGATCTGAAAAGTAATAACTCCCATAGCGCATTTACTGGTCTCATAATAGCCCGTAACCACCACCGAACTAAAATATAAACGGATTTAAAAATACTAAACTCTAGATACAGTCTATAACATAAACTAACAATAAAAGAAAACTAACACATACAGAAGGCACTAGAATGAGGAAAACAGGTTATAAATGAATACACCACACTATGCAAAGACAAGTCGTTTAGCACATTAAAGGAACTTCACAGAAAAGACAACACAAACAGCTAAAAAGCCCAAACACAGACACACAGGGAAAGGGACAGAGAGACACTGGGATCGAACAAACAGCAACATGATTTACATTGTGGTTTGACAAAGCGAAAAGTGATTGTTACAAACAAAATTGTGCAAAAATGTGTAGTATTAGTATGTGGTTCTGGATAACTCTTGAGAACTCAAAAGAAAAAGCATCTACCAACTCAAATCTTACGTAACAGCACATTCATGTGCGAAATATCTTGACAAAACTAAATAACGTTCAAACATAAAGTGATGTGTTAACTCACCAACCTAATTCACATTAACGTAATTTGGTTTCAAATGACAGGCTACCGATACATGATCATGTAGAAATGGCCCTGCTTGAATGTAATACTAAATATTTAAGCTCAAGAGGCAGTTTCAAATTCCTCAATAATTGTTAATAACGGTAAAATTAATGATCCTGTTTACAGGTATGCCGATCACACATGTGTGCCACATGATTCTTTGGTTATGGCAGGTTTTAAAGGACCATTATCTCCACTTGCAATTCCGGACGAATGGCAATTAACAACAGCGATTTATAAAAATAAATAATTTTACAGTCAAAAGACGACCATGATGTCATTTAAAAAATTTTACAGGACTTTTAACCCTACCTACGAGAACTTAATCATCTGTTAGTGTATTTTCCACCCTTTAATGAACCTGACATTACATTTCTGGGGCAACTGAAATTTTGATGATTTTCAGGCAAGGCCCCTGAAGAGGACCATCAGTTGAAACTCATACAGAGACACTGTTTCTTCAAGTACTCCTTAGGTGGCAGCCTGACAATTAGTGAGCTGGCTTGTTATGGACAGCAAGAGAGCTGCTAACCTCTCTAAGCTGGAGAATGGAACATAAAATATTTTCTCATTACCAGTTTCTCTTGTAAAAACAACTTCACCAGTTCATCGTTAATATCACTTATTTTTATTTGTCCCTGCAACACTTCATGGCTACTTTCACGCGTAAAGATTATGTTAATACTAATGATTTGTTTCCCTTGAACTGTTATTCACTTTGTGAATTACTTTTAACTTCTGAGTACTTTCGACAAAAGGGAAACAATGGAGAACATTAGAGCAAAAATAAACAGTCCTAGGACACATTGCCTTGCGATCAGATAGCAGCCGCTGGAAGTGGCAACACGGGCAGCCTTGAAACAGCCCGCATCGAATCGAAGGGCTTCGCTGCAGCTCGCTCCACCGACACTGCGTCCCAAATTAATGGCCGAAGTTGCGAGCTCTGGGGGCGGCGATGGCCGCTATCGTCCATCAACTGCGCAGCGCCCTGCCTGCCACGAAACCACGCCGCCCTCCCTTCGCTCTGCAGGTGTTACACAGGCGAGATGGCTTCTGGTTAGCGACTAATAAGTTGTCACCTCTTTAGTGGATTCCCCTCATCAGTGCCACTTGGGAGAAGAGGGAAATAATGACCTCTACCTTCCCAAATAACCTTTGTCATTCTGGGGTTATATTAGCAGTATTAGTAGCCTTAAAGCGTAAATAATCTTAGCTCATCAAACGCACTGGTTTCACCCTTTTATCAATCATGAGAAGCCGGACACTGATAAACGAACAATGGATGTTGGGGAAAGTTTGTAAGCTCTAGAAGTCCAAATGTCAACTTCCTATGTACGAAGGGTGTCAGATAACTAAAGCAATATTTTTTTTATCGGATAGTTTGGGTTGATCATAATTCGGAGATAGTTGTGCGTCATCTTAGAGTATCTCGGCTTCAGCCCCTATAGTTTCATTAAGTTCTGGTAGGTGGCGATTTTATTTGTAGCCTTCCAAATGGCGTCTATGATAGAGGTACGTTCCAAGCAGACAGATGCCATGGGGTTTCGTCTGGCGCAAAACAGGAGTATTTCAGTTATTCGTAGACGCTTGCATAATGTCTACGGAGACCTGACAGTGAACAAAACCACGATGAGTCGTTGGGTAAGGCGTCTGTTATCATCGCAACAAGGACGAGCAAACCTCTTCGATCTCTGGCCAGCTGCACAAAGCGGTGACTGGGGTAATGTTGGAACGTGCGGACACTCTCATTGGAAGTGATCGACGGATGGCAATCAAACACCTCGCTGCTCAACTGGACGTCTCTGTGGGTAGTGCCGTCACTGGTCCATCAGTTGGAGTACTCATGTGTGCACGCTGGGTTCTTCGCCACCTAAAAGCAGGTCATAAAGAGCAACGAGGGACAATCTGTGCGGGATTGCTAGAGCGTTACGAGGTTGAGAGTCACCGGCGATCATCGCCACAGGCGATGGAAGATAGGTTCATCACTTGGAACTAGGAAGTAAACAGTAGTCCACGGAATGGCGGCACACCACGTCTCTTCCAAGTAAGAAGTTCAAAGTCGGTAAAGTCACGGCGACGTTCGTCTGAAGGTGTTATTCTGTTTAACGTCCTACCTTATGGTGCAACGACCAACTCTGAAGTGCATTGTGATACTCTCTGGAAACTGTAGGAACTACATCAGCGTATTCGACGGCACAAAATCGCAAACGATCTTCTTCTCCATCACAACAGAAGGCGTCACACAAATCAGCGCACTTGAGAGGAGCCTACGAAACTTAATTGGAATCTTCGCCCTGGTCCACCCTACAGCTCGGATTTCGCTTCTTCCACCACCGTCTGTGTGTTCTAAAGAAGGATGCACCCAGCGGCAAGCAGTACTTAGACAATGTGGAGGTTATTGTTATAGCATGACGATGGCTGCGGCGTCGACCAGTAGAGTGGAACCATGCGGGCATACAAGCGCACCCAGTATGCCATCACAATGAACGGATTTTATGTTTAAAAATTGTTGTCGAGTGCAGAATAATGTCATGTATCGGAGTCCTGAATAAAACCAACCTGCCTGCACAAAAAGAAATGTGTTGTATTACTTACTGAGCGCCCTTCGTGTTATATTTAGGATAGGAGCTAGATAGAGATATGTGATAATTTACGCGAAATATGTAAAACTTCCCTAACATTGTAGAAACTCAGCTGCTCACATTACTGAGAAACTATTTGTCTACAAAGAACTACTTTGACAGAAATGGATAGCGTTACACCGTGAAGCACCAGTCCGATATATATATATATATATATATATATATATATATATATATATATATATATATATATATTATGGAGATGTCCGTGACGGAACTGGTATTAACTGATCAACTTTTATTCTGTTCTGAAATTATGCCCTTGTTCAATATATTATGATGGGCTCCAAACGACACGAATATGTCGTTGTATCCTCTATAGTGTAGTAGCAGACCGTCTCTAACATTCATAACGAGGAATTTTGTCATATCTGAAACAGGCTGCATCAGCTCGTGCACATTTCCAGCTGGAGCCGGCATACGTCTTGGTCTATAACAGATACGCGTTTATGTTTGACGAATAAGGCGACTGGAAAGGCTAGTTAGGGATCCTTACTTTCCTCAAGATGTCTGTGATGTGAGTTGTAGTGTGAAGTCTTGCGTCTTTCTGCTTGCACTTGACGTTTGGTAACTGGGTAATGAATGTTATGACCACGGGGATTAGTAGGCTACGCTTTCAATCCGTTGTGCGTCTGCATCCGTGAGTTGTTGTCAGAATGGTCAAGTTCGTAGTAGCTAACGGAACGTCAGCAAGTAAGACGAATATTATATCTGGCCTTTATCAAGTAAGCGCTATAGACCCCTCTCCTGTTCTTAATCTGTCTAAATGACGAGACAATCTGAGCAGCCGTATTAGATTGTTTGCAGATGATGCTGTCATTTACCGTCTGGTAGTCATCAGAAGGTCAAAAGAAATTGCAAAATGGCTTGGACAAGCCATCCGTATGGTGTGAAAAGTTTCAGTTTACCCTACGTAACGAAAAATGTGAAGACATCCACAAGAATACTAATGGGACGGATGACATCGAAAAAGTTCAAAGAAGGGCAGCTCGTCTTGTACAGTGCCACGGATACGAAACACTGTTTGTGCTCTCAATCATTGAAACCAAGGCGTTCTTCGTTGGGGTGAGACCTTTCCACTACATTTCTGTCATCAGCTTAATCCTCTGAATGAAAAAAAAAAATTTGACACTCACCTACATAAGGAGAAACGAACAGCGTAATGAAATGAGAGAAATGAGAACTCGTACCACAAAATTCAAGTGTTCGGTCTCGGAGAGCGGAGCGATAGCGAAGTAGTACCAAAGTTATTCCTTGAAACCCCTACGAGAAAATTACACTGAGGTGAAAAAATTCACAGCATATCGATGTGCACATTTACACATAATGGTATTATCCCGTACACAAGGTACAGAAAGTCAGTGAATTGTACCCAGCTGACTCACGTGAGAAGATTTCCGGCGTGATCATTGCCGCACGGCGGGAATTAGCAGACGTTGAACGCGGAATGACATTTGGAGCTAGACGCGTGGAACATATCATTTCAAAAATCGTTATCGAATTCAATTTTCTTCGATCCATAGAGTGTGCCGAGAGAACCAAATTTCAGGCATTACCTCTCACCACGGACAACGCAGTGGCAGACGTCCCTTCACTTAACGACCGAGAGCAGTCGCATTTGCGTAGAGTTGCCCATGGTAACAGAAATGCTGCACTTCGTGAAAGAACCGCATAAATCAAAGCGGAATGTAATGAGGAACGTATCGCATAGGACAGTGCGTTTGGGCAATGGGTTATGGGCTATGGCAGCAGTTGACCGACGCGAATGGCTTTGGTAACAGCATGACATCACCAGCAGCGCCTCTCCTGGGCTCGTGACGATATTGGGTGAAACCTAGTCGACTGTAAACCTATGGTCTATGGTCAGGTGAGTTGGTAAGACCTGACGAATCTCCACCCAACCAGAGAGCTGGCTTGTCTCTGTAATAAAAAAACTGAGTGAAGGGATCCACAACGACCTTCAACGGATGTCATGTGACGTAAACTAATAGCAAATAAAACGTACAATAAGTAACAAAATGAAAAAAAGGAGAAGACAACATCTAATACCTATTATAATTAGTGGATTTGGTAATTGACTTGTACCACTAATAATTGGTGCACCAGATATAGCATTCCCACTAATAAATAATATGTTTTTGATTACTACCACCTTCATTATCGCTTCTTCTTACATCTTCTGTAGTAGACAATGGTGCTGGTACATGATGAACAGTTTACCCCCCTCTAGCAGGAGCTATTGCACATGGGAGTGCATCGGTGGATCTAGACATATTTTCACTGCACTTAGCAGGTGTATCATCAATTCTTGGTGCAGTAAACTTCATAACAACAGCAGTTAATGTACGATCAGAAAGAACAACTTTAGATCAAACACCTTTATTTGTTTGGTCTGTAGCTATTACAGCCCTTCTTCTTCTTTCACTTCCAGTTTTAGGAGCCATTACCATATTATTAACAGACTGAAACCTAAATACATCATTCTTTCACCCTGCAGGGGGAGGAGATCCAATTCTATATCAACACCTAACCAGATTCTTCGGACACCCAGAAGTTCAAATTCTAATTCTACCTGGATTTGGTATTATTTCGCACATTTTATGTCAAGAAAGAGGAAAAATTGAATCATTTGGAACATTAGGTAAAATTTACGCCATGTTAACAATTGGATTAATAGGATTTATTGTATGAGCACATCATATATTTACAGTAGGAATGGATGTTGACACACGAGCATACTTCACATCAGCAACAAAAATTATCGCTCTACCTACGATTAAGGTATTCAAATGACTAGCTACACTATTTGGAACTAAAATCAAGTTTAACCCACCATCATTATGAGCACTAGGATTTATTTTCCTATTCACAATTGGTGGATTAACAGGATTAGTATTAGCAAATTCATCACTTGGTATTGTATTACATGATACATATTATGTAGTAGCCCACTTTCACTATGTTGTATCTATAGGAGCAGTATTTGCAATTATAGGTGTTAACCAATAATACCCACTATTTACAGGATTAACTATAAACAATACGTGATTAAAAATCCAGTTTACAATTATATTTATTGGAGTAAATTTAACATCTTCCCTCAACATTTCCTAGGGTTAGCAGGAGTACCACGACGACATTCAGACTACCCAGACGCATATACATCATGAAATGTAGTATCATGAACTGGGTCTACAATCTCTATTGTAGGAATTATTATATTCATTGTAATCGTATGATAAAGAATGGTTACAAACTGAGCAATTATATTCAGAGCTAATCTAAGAAGATCAACAGAATGACTACAAAATAATCCGCCTGCAGAACACAGTTACTCAGAATTATTATTAATCTCTACATTCTAATATGGCAGATTAGTGCAGTAGATTTAAGCTCTACAAATAAAAGTTTGACCATTTATTATAAAAACATTCAAATGGCAACATGATCAAATTTATCCCTTCAAGATGGAGCTTCACCATTAATGGAGCAACTATCATCCTATCATGATCATACTATGCTTGTATTACTATTAATTACAGCAACTGTAGGCTATGCCCTAAGATATATATTATTTATTGCCTATACAAATCGAAACATACTTCATGGACATTTAATTGAAAGAATCTGAACAGCATTGCCAGCAATTACCCTATTTTTTATTGCTTTACCATCACTAGGACTACTATACTTACTTGATGATTCAGTAGATGCAATAATCACAATCAAAACTATTGGACGACAATGGTACTGAAGATATGAATATTAAGACTTCATAGACGTAGAATTAGACACCTACATAACACCAGAAAGAGATTTAGAAAACGACGGATTCCGACTTCTAGACGTAGATAACCGAACAATTCTCCCAATAAATACTGAAGTACGAGTATTAACAAGGGCATCAGATGTTCTTCACTCATAAGCAGTACCTGCTCTAGGGGTCAAAATTGATGCAACACCAGGTCGACTAAATCAAGGAACATTTACAATAAACCGACCAGGACTGTTCTTCAGCCAATGCTCAGAAATCTGTGGAACAAACCACAGATTTATACCAATTGTAATTGAAAGCACTTCAGTAAATTTATTTATCAAGTGATTATCTAAGATAATCCAAGCAGTAAGTTAAAATATATAACAATAGAGTGTCAATCTAAAATAAATGAACCATTAGTACACCTTGAAACATCAGATGATTGAAAGTAAGTATTATTGTTATTTTGAGCTTTTCCTCAGTACAGAGGCTTCTCTCCAAAATAATAAGTTAATTGGAAATTACAATACAAACAATAAACGTTCTTAAACTATGAAACTTCCTGGCAGATTAAAACTGTGTGCCCGACCGAGACTCGAACTCGGGACCTTTGCCTATTCGCGGGCAAGTGCTCTGCCAACTGAGCTACCGAAGCACGCCTCACGCCCGGTACTCACAGCTTTACTTCTGCCAGTATCCGTCTCCTACCTTCCAAACTTTACAGAAGCTCTTCTGCGAAACATGCAGAACTAGCACTCCTGAAAGAAAGGATACTGTGGAGACATGGCTTAGCCACAGCCAGGGGGATGTTTCCAGAATGAGATTTTCACTCTGCAGCGGAGTGTGTGCTGATATGAAACTTCCTGGAAGATTAAAACTGTGTGCCCGACCGAGACTCGAACTCGGGACCTTTGCCAGGCAAAGGTAATTAATCTTCAAACCCCAAGTTTTGTATGCTACTGCTAGTTGATTGCACATATAGTTAGCATCCTCCCCATCTTGTGCTTCGACTACTTGACCATCAGCAAATAATAAATGATGTAGGTACACTCCATCTCTTATTTCTAATCCCATACTATTACATTTACGAGACCATGCTATAAGGCTAATATCTACACTCCTGGAAATGGAAAAAAGAACACATTGACACCGGTGTGTCAGACCCACCATACTTGCTCCGGACACTGCGAGGGGGCTGTACAAGCAATGATCACATGCACGGCACAGCGGACACACCAGGAACCGCTGTGTTGGCCGTCGAATGGCACTAGCTGCGCAGCATTTGTGCACCGCCGCCGTCAGTGTCAGCCAGTTTGCCGTGGCATACGGAGCTCCATCGCAGTCTTTAACACTGGTAGCATGCCGCGACAGCGTGGACGTGAACCGTATGTGCAGTTGACGGGCTTTGAGCGAGGGCGTATAGTGGGCATGCGGGAGGCCGGGTGGACGTACCGCCGAATTGCTCAACACGTGGGGCGTGAGGTCTCCACAGTACATCGATGTTGTCGCCAGTGGTCGGCGGAAGGTGCAAGTGCCCGTCGACCCGGGACCGGACCGCAGCGACGCACGGATGCACGCCAAGACCGTAGGATCCTACGCAGTGCCGTAGGGGACCGCACCGCCACTTCCCAGCAAATTAGGGACACTGTTGCTCCTGGGGTAACGGCGAGGACCATTCGCAACCGTCTCCATGAAGCTGGGCTACGGTCCCGCACAACGTTAGGCCGTCTTCCGCTCACGCCCCAACATCGTGCAGCCCGCCTCCAGTGGTGTCGCGACAGGCGTGAATGGAGGGACGAATGGAGACGTGTCGTCTTCAGCGATGAGAGTCCCTTCTGCCTTGGTGCCAATGATGGTCGTATGCGTGTTTGGCGCCGTGCAGGTGAGCGCCACAATCAGGACTGCATACGACCGAGGCACACAGGGCCAACACCCGGCATCATGGTGTGGGGAGCGATCTCCTACACTGGCCGTACACCTCTGATGATCGTCGAGGGGACACTGAATAGTGCACGGTACATCCAAACCGTCGTTCTACCATTCCTAGACCGGCAAGGGAACTTGCTGTTCCAACAGGACAATGCACGTCCGCATGTAGCCCGTGCCACCCAACGTGCTCTAGAAGGTGTAAGTCAACTACCCTGGCCAGCAAGATCTCCGGATCTGTCCCCCATTGAGCATGTTTGGGACTGGATGAAGCGTCGTCTCACGCGGTCTGTACGTCCAGCACGAACGCTGGTCCAACTGAGGCGCCAGGTGGAAATGGCATGGCAAGCCGTTCCGCAGGACTACATCCAGCATCTCTACGATCGTCTCCATGGGAGAATAGCAGCGTGCATTGCTGCGAAAGGTGGATATACACTGTACTAGTGCCGACATTGTGCATGCTCTGTTGCCTGTGTCTATGTGCCTGTGGTTCTGTCAGTGTGATCATGTGATGTATCTGACCCCAGGAATGTGTCAATAAAGTTTCCCCTTCCTGGGACAATGAATTCACGGTGTTCTTATTTCAATTTCCAGGAGTGTATATAGATTTTAAATAATGATGGTGACATTGGACAGCCATGTAAAAGGCTGTAAGTAATTGTCTCTGAAACCAAACAATAATAAATTAACGACTACTTCTGATAGGGTAAATTAAATCTAAATCTCTCAAATATCTCCTCTAATATGATTCTCCCTATTCATTACAGTTTTAGCTACTTTAATCCTACTCAATCAAATAAACTTTTTTCTCATTTCAACCTAACCTTATTAAAAGAGCAGAAAAAAGAATAATTGAGATATAAAACTTAAATTGAAAATAATAACAAATTTATTCTCAATATTTGATCCATCAACTAACATATTCGCCTTGTCATTAAATACAACTAGAGCATTCTTGAGACTATTATTAATCCCATCAATGTTCTGACTTTCACCATCACGAATTAATATTATCTGAAATAAACTAAACTTAACTTTACACAACGAATTTAAAACACTACTAGGACCAAAATCATTTAATGGAACAACATTCATCTTTATCTCAATTTTTATTATAATAGTATTTAATAATTTTATAGGATAATTCACTGATATTTTTACTAGAACAAGACGTTTATCATTAACATTTGCAATCGCTATAATATTGAATATAGTTTAATTAACAAGACATTATGTCACTTAATAAAAACCATACATGAAACTCAGTATATCCATATTAAGCAATTTCATACATCAGCTTAACTCAGATATAGTACCTACGAAAAGTGCAAGAGGAATGTAACTTCGCCACAGACATAACTCTCCGATATGGAGATGTCAGTCGGAAACATAGCAGACATTGAACTGTTTCTGTAGATGTTTGTATCACTATTATAAAAGCGAAAATCTGGACAACAATAATTTTTCACACGCCAGCTACAGCATCTTAATTGCTGTCGACATACTAATGCTGTAATAACTGAAGATTGAAATATATGTTACGCCAATTAAAGTTGGATGAAAGCCCGAAACGCGTATTGACATAAATTAAAATGCATAAAAAGCGGTTGATCATCGTGTTGCTTAAAATAATATGATCCACAGCCAAGCAGCTCAACAACCAATAAAATGGATAAATTATTGCCAGCAGTGTTTTGTGGAGAGCTACTTTGAAATTTGGAAGGTATGAGAGAGGAACTGGAGGAAGTAAAGATGCGAGGACGAGTTGCAGGCCATGATGGGACAGCTCAATTGACTGGCTCGTTGGTGGTGAAACATGTGGTCTTGGATTCGACTTCCGATCCCTCATGCAGTATTAATTAGTTAGAAAATAACTAGTGATGGGAGTCAAGCAAACAGTTACCTACAGAAAGAAAAGCCAGTGCCACTTTATTCAGAGTTGCAACAGAAATATGTCGAAAATACCTCAGTTTGTCATAGAATCGTCTGGTGCACTTTGGACTCGGTTTTATGCTATTGAACTTACTTTATATCAACAGACTGCTACACAATGAAAGGAAAATAGTCCTGAAAACTGCAGCAGACCTGAAGACGGATTCGTTGGTTGGTTGGTTGATTTGGAGACGAGACCAAACAACAACGTTCAAATGGTTCAAATGGCTCTGAGCACTATGGGACTTAACATCTATGGTCATCAGTCCCCTAGAACTTAGAACTACTTAAACCTAACTAACCTAAGAACATCACACAACACCCAGCCATCACGAGGCAGAGAAAATCCCTGACCCCGCCGGGAATCGAACCCGGGAACCCGGGCGTGGGAAGCGAGAACGCTACCGCACGACCACCAGATGCGGGCCCAAACAACGAGGTCATCAGTCCCATCGAACTATGGAAGGATAGGGAAGGAAATCGACTGTGCCCTTCCACAGGAAACACCCCGGCATTTTGCTGAAGCCGTTTAGGTAAATCACGGAAAACTTAAATGAGAAAGGTCGGACGCGTGTTTGAACCGTCATCCTCCCGAAAGTGAGTCTAGTGTACTAACACTGTGCCATCTCGCTCGGTCAGAATACACAATATCTCATGAAATGAATAATTATGTTCAGTCCATAAGTCATTGCACTATTAGTGCATAAGCCGAATGACCTCAAATAATTAGACCAGGAGCGTGTCAATCGACCGGTGGTTGCACAGCAATTCATATACCGCTATACGAGTTTAGATGGCAGCCCGCTCAATAAACATTTTACTAATAAATCCTATGCTTTTCTAAATGCAAATGCAGAGCACATACTAGCAACTTAGATATATGAGAGGAAGTATGACGATGCTTTTCACGAGGAGTACAAAGAATGCAAAGGTATTTCATTCCGCTCATTCATAATAGAACTTAGGCGTGTGGCTGTTTACATCTTTTTTATCGTTTGTGTTCATGGAATATGTTGCACTTCATTCTGCGTTAAATTTTCACTGGTCTATTAACCTTATATCATAAGTCGCTCATTAATTTTATATTTCAATATTGCATTTCTTTCAGAGTTAGTGTCGTGTGCGTACTGTAAGACCTTCAGTACACACACCATCAGATTATTTGACTTGTCGCTCTAACGAAGCAGGCGAGTGTCAGCAATATGTCTTGTGGTCTTATCGTGGCGTGCTTATCTTCTGCCGTTAGGTTAGACGATAGAAATGCCACTTGTACGCTTAGAGTAGCAGATTGACGGTGACTAACTTTAAACAGAACTTGATTAATTTTCACACATTTATTAAAATAATAACAAGCTTAAAAATTACATAACTTGGTTCTGGATGCTATTTGGAATTGACAATCTGAAGTTCCTTTGGTATTGGTACGTTAATCTTATTCTTACATATATCTCTGATACTTGACAAAAGCGTCTATACATTTATCTTCATGGCTAT
The DNA here is from genome assembly GCF_023897955.1 of Schistocerca gregaria. Lineage (NCBI taxonomy): Eukaryota > Metazoa > Arthropoda > Insecta > Orthoptera > Acrididae > Schistocerca > Schistocerca gregaria. The sequence continues at coordinate 220,126,390 of NC_064921.1, forward strand.
GTACAGGAATATGATAATCTTACTAGGCGCAGACTGAATCTTGACTATAGACTGGTACAGACAAATGTAGAACTCGAACAGACTAATGCCGACTGTTACAGACTGGTGCAGACAAATGCAGACTCACTAATCGGAGGTGTGTACACTCGTTATTATACCTTGCGCATTCATGTATCACTGCCCGAGTGTCATCCGCGAGGAGAAAAGGTTCTACATTAGCAGCAATCTCATTGGCTACGTTATATATTAATACGTGGATCAGCGGAAGTAGAATTTGGTCCATCTCTATGGCATCGCCATCTCGTAGTGCAGAAACGGACAAGCGCTGTGCCTGCGCTGTTGTGCTTAACTGGGCGCGCTGTAGTGGGAAAGTCGTGAACGCACTATGCGGAACTATGTACACAACAGTTAGCTTGCGTACAACATCTTAAAAGATAGAGATAAACTGTAATATTTACGTAACAGACTGTCCATTGCAAAATATTCTTCATTATCCAAGGAATTTGTCAGTCACTTCTCGGAAGTGATCGTAGTTAGCTTTGCACTTTTCACGATTTTACAACCACTACGCAATGAGATTTTTTCTAACAACGGTATACGCATATACGATGCTTTCTCGCTATTGTCCTGTAATTTGTCGATATTGTGCGAGAGAGGGAACAGAGAGAGATTTAAGTGGAACAACTTACATCGTGACATCTCCATTTGGTAACGTTTGATCAGATTTGACCTGAAACAGAAATGCAAATTTTTTGTTTCGTCTAGAAACCACAAACTGTAAACAGGGAAATGACATTGGGTACATTTCTCATTTAGCATGCAATTCACTTACAACAGACATACTGCACAGATGACAGAGGCATGGTATGTCTACGAAGACCTGGGTTTTCAACGATTCAAATTACGTATTATGCCTTAGTATAATTTGTTAGTATTAAATGTACGTGATCAGGAAATAACTCAATCGACGCCATACTTCCGCAAACTATCAGACAAATTTTCTCTAGATAGGAGAAGTTCTCTCCCCTCCGGAAACAAGTTTGTAATGTTCACCCCATCGCAATGAGATTTATCGCACCGTCCGCCCCACATAATCTGTCACGGGGGCACATCCATTATATTGTTTCTCGGGGATCTCACGGTAGCCATTAGTTCCTCTTTTTCCCGCTCCGCAGTTGTGGCACCTCCAGGGCTGATCGTATATCACTTGTTACACCGGTGCTGCTGCAGCTTCCCTCCCTACTCCTTCTGCACTTTGATCCTCATTCGTCGTCCAGTCAGCCACTTCCCTTTCCTAGTGCTCGAAACGTTTCTAGCCGCACTAAATGCTTGAATCAGGAAAATTAAGTGAATTCTATCGTGTACTTGTAGTCACTCTCTTTCGATTAGTGACACTACTCTCTAGACAAATTACTAATATTATGACGACATTATTTCATTTTGTAAGCAAAAGCGACATTAACGTTAAACGCTGTGCCATCATAAATAAAATGCGGTAGTTGCTCCGGCAAAAAATGCAGTTAAACATACTCTATAGTTTTAATATTGATTTAATTGCTGCGAAATATGCATAGTTGTCTTTAAAGCATATTTTCTCGTTGCACTTACGGCAGCAAATACCTCAATGTTCGTCGATGCACACAAATGCGACAATCAGAACCATGATTTTAATTTTAACCAGAGCTTTAATAGAATAAGTTGAATTTTATATTTTTTATAAAAGTAGAACGACTTTTGTATATTTTCTTTCAACAAAAAGTCTACAAGCGTCTGTCCTGTAATGCAGTTTTCTCCAAAAAGCAAAGAAGATAACATGAAGTGGAAAAAAGAGTAACTCTAAATGGAAGAATATGATTTATAAATCAACTACAATGCTTAAACACCGTGAAACTAGTGTACTTCTTACCTGGATTATTTGGTAATATCGGCATTATTATGAAAAATTTAAAAGACAACTGTAATCATTTATGAACTATGATCCTAGCAGATAAACGTTACGACCTTCATTTTCAAAAGATACTACACATCTGGATTTGCAAATTAACGTCATTTTCAAAATATTTATGTCTATCGTCCCCGTAATATGTGAGATTGCTGTGGATAATGTCGTATTACAATACCCTTCGTATAACTTAAGGCGTAGAAAAAGATTGGGAAATGAAGCTAATATGAATCAAATTTTACTGAAGGTCGTTGGCCTGATGTAGCGGTTGACACTAAAATGAATTTTAGGTGGTTTCCCACACTCCTCTAGACCATTCGTTTTCTCACATCCGTCTAGACAGATGTCGTATTGGGCCCCAAGATCCGCCTCTTCACCACAAAACCACAAGCACTGAAAACAGGAAAACACATAAGAATTACACGATTCTCAGAGAAACGTCGTACTCATTTCTGCTTTAAAACTATGCTGTCGTCAATAGAAGGAAGGAATTTTCATGACTGAAATTACAATTAACTCGAGCTTTGTAAGTGCTCCTTCATGTGCGAACACTGTAAACAACTGCGCCACTAATACTGAGAAAAGAATGCACCTGAGTAATCAGATGTGCATTGTTAATAGATTATTCCATCGTGAAATGTGCTTCTTGTATCTTACAAAATATTATCTTGTGATTTCCCACTCAAAATCAAAGTTGGCAAGTTATTTCGGTATTTATTTATTCCTTATATTACCGCATCAAATATCTACCTAGAAGGTGCCGTTGTTAAGTTCGCGCCTTGTGACCAAATACAGATGATGCGGTGAGAAACTTTGTGCATGCCCCACGGCTCGTTTTAGAAGAAAGTTAGCAATACGGCCAATGTTCACTTTTTACGGTTTTTTTTTAAATCACCATTTTCTTTTCTACAGAGCAGACGACGTAATGAGTTGCTGCGCAGGACCTGAGAACACTGTGGGTGAATTAAGTTGAAGCATGCGGCGGCTGAAAGTTTTAGTTGAACCGATTTCTTTACAAATGTCAAGTGCCTAAAGGACTGTTGTCAAAGTTGAGGTCCAACCTACCATAAAATATTCAAGAAAAAGAAAATTCCAGAAAATTCGTAACATCAGAATTGTTTCTTTCCGTGTGGGAGACTACTTGAGATCGTTGTCCTGAGAAGCACGAACGGTAAGCGAACCAATTAGTTAATCAACTGTAATTACTTATCGTTAGTAGATTGATATGGGTCCTGGTTGTTGATTAAAAGAATAATGATATCCCAAAATATTTACACTGAGGTGACAAAAGCCATGGGATAGCAATATGTACATATACAGACGGCGGCAGTATCACCTACACATGGCATAAAAGAGCAGTGCATCGAACGAGCTGTCAGATATACTCAGATAAACCATGTGAAAAGATGCCCGGCGTCATTTTGGTAGCACCACACGAATTAGAAAACGTTGGACGCGGAATGGCAGCTGGAGCTAGACGCATAACGCCTTCAGTTTCGGGAATCATTAGGAAATTCAGCATTTAGAGATCCACAGTGCCATGAGTATCAAATTTCAGGCATTGCCTCTCACCATGGACGACCAGGAGTAGCGACGTTTGTGCAGAGTTGTCAGTGCTAACATATAAGCAACACTGCGTGAAAAAACCGCAGGAATCAATGAGAGATGTACGACCAGCATATCCGTTTGGTTCCTGAGGCGAAATTTCACATTAATAGACATGGCAGGAGACAACCGAGGCGAGTGTTTTTGTTAACAGCTCGACATCGCCTGCAGCATCTCTCCTGGAGGTTACGTTACAGGTTGACCCCACAGGACTGGAAAACTTTGATCTCGTCAGTTGAGTCCTGATTTCAGTTGCCGATGGTAGGATCCGATTGTGGAGCAGAAGCTACGAAGCCAAGGACCAAATTTGTCAGCCAGGCGCTGTACAAGCTGGTGGAGCTCCATAATGGTGTGGGCTGTGTTCACGTGGAATGGACTGGGTTCTTTGTCTACTGACTTCTTTTAGGTTACTTGGAGACCATTCACAGCCTTTAATTGACTTTATGTTCCCAAAAAATGCGCTACGGCCGCAGTTTCGAATCCTGCTTCGCGCATGGATGTGTGTGGTGTCTTTAGGTTAGTTAGGCTTAAGTAGTTCTAAGTTCTAGGGGACTGATGACCTCAGATGTTAAGTCCCATAGTGCTCAAAGCCATTTGAACCATTTGAACCCAACCAATGACAGAATTTTTATGGGTGAAATGCGCCATGTCATCGGGACACAGTTGTTGGCCCCTAGTCTGAAGAACATGTTAGACAATTTGAGCAAATGGCCATTCACATCGCCCGACGTGGAACATAATTGAGAGGTCAGATCGTGCACAAGATCCTACAGCGGCAACACTTTCGCAAGTATAGACGTCTGTACAGGGAGCTTGACTCAGTATTTCTCCAGGGGACTTCCAACGACATTGGAGACGATAGCACGTCAACTTGCGGCACTACGCTGAGCAAAACGAATCCGACACAATATTAGGAAGTATCCCACGACTTCTGTCACGACGTTGTATTGTACAGGTTACTTATGTACCATGTCACAAAGTTTCGATGCTATACACCAGACACATAAATTCAAAAAGAGGATATTTATTAAGATAAAAGATTCTAATGGTTCAAATGGCTCTAAGCAATATGGGACTTAACAACTGGGGTCATCAGTCCCTTAGACTTAGAACTATCTAAACCTAACTAACCTAAGGACATCACACACATCCTTGCCTGAGGAAGGATTCTAACCTCAGACCGTAGCAGCAACGCGGTTTCGGCCTGAAGTGCCTAGAACCCCTCGGTCACAGCGGCCAGCTATGATAAAAGGAGACACTAATAGCAATAATTTGATGGGGGCGGGGAAGAGAGAGAGGGGGAAGGGGGGAGGAAGGGAGGGGGAATTTATTTAATCGTAAACAATACGAAATCCACAAATAAGCCACTCCCGTCTTGTTTTAAATGATGAATGTGACCAGATTGGGAAATTTTATAGGTATTGCTGCCTGGATGGGTTTATTTTAGGCCACTTGTTTCAGAGTGTTAGGAAAACGGCATAACTTCAATTAATTAGATCAGAATCTACATAAAATGACTAAGCAAACACTCCCGCCTTGTTTTGGATAATCAATGACAACCGTTTGGAAACATTTACTAGTATTACAACTGATTAGGTTGGTGTACAACTATGTAGTTCAGAGTACAGGTGAAACGAGGTCAGTTTACGTATTCAAATAGGATTCTGTATGAAACTGGTGATCTACACATTTCACCATACCTTAAGGAGTTAAAGATCAATCGGAAACTATGTTGAAGATACATCCCAGCTCCTAGGCTTGTACAGGTTCGCTGCACTTGCTTCAGCCAACAGTAACCGCCTGAGAAGAGGACAACTGCTGCAGCAACAGGCTTTTACAGATTTTCAAACTTATCTGCAGAAAGATCTGCGTATGTAGCAACAGACTCATGGGTACCATGGACATTTTCTGTTCACAAGTTGGCGGAGTTACCACACATTTATATTACTAAAGGAATACGATCATGCCTTAAATTCCACTCAATGTGACTGATTTCACTCGCTTTCTAGCGTCTCGAGAATCAATGAGACCGGTCGGCAAGTGTGTATCCGATGCCTCTCAACAGACACTCGAAAATTTAAGATTTCTAAATCACTACGAGTTCACTGAATGTTTAGTTTGCTTCTACTAAATTTATTGCTTTACATCGCTACAGGAATCAATGCGAGAAACACGCTACACGTTGACGAGACATTTGCCTGTAACCTGCTTTCCATCCATCTGTACTGCAGCCAGTACGAATACAGATTTGCCCACTGAAAATCTTTCAATTGAACGCCACTTTTGCGCTTGCGGGTCTCTAATATGCTGGATAGAGAGACCTACAGTCCGAACTACGTGCCGTTTATTGTGATTCTTTATATCGTTTAGAGGTGAAATTTAAATCAAAGGCAAACTGTAAATTTGAGAGATGCATCCTGAATTCGATCCCGACACCTCTTGGTCCCCTCGGTTTCCAGAAATGCGGTTTACGACTTCCCTTTCTCTTGATTTTGTTCGTCATTGGTCTTGTTGTTTTTTTCTTTTCTTTTTTTTCCCACTAAATACATAAAGTGCTCTCTAGAATTTTGTTCCAACATAATCTCTGTAAATATAAGAAACACACTAACAAGTAACCACCTTGAGTGCGAGGTCGCAATTTCAGTCTATAGTTACGCTCATTTCTAAGTATCGTTTTAAAAATTATGACTGGAAAAAGTTTGCTGATAATGTGCAACAGAAGAGCCACAGAAAATGAATGTCCAGGAGGTACAGAGATTAATCTTCTAGTGGATTAATATACTACACTTCACAAAATTGACATCGTTAACACTTAAGAAATGTTGAAAACAAACCATTAGCTTGTATCATAAACACTGAATAGAAAATGGCGCCCAAAGAGATTATGAACTATTGCACCGTCGACATAACAGGGGAACTGCGTGGGAGTTACAAACCGTGCAGGACGTTCAGTTAGGTATCTACTCTTAAAGAATGCATATAGAATAATATTAGTGTAAAGTGGTGATGAGTGTGATAGATGTAATGTCATGCAACCGAATGCGATACCGGCTGTCGTGTAGTTTATCGTGAAACAGGCTATCGTTTAGGGAGCAGCCGCAGCTAGTGCCAAAAATGTTTTATAGGCACGGAAAATAAAACATCCAGACGCTGAATTTGTCCTGTGGTTCCAGGTGATATGAACTGCAATGTTACACACTTTTCAGGAGGGATAGGTTCCTCTAACGGAGTATGATTTTCATACGTAGACCAGGAATCAAGCAAAATTAAGTTATTTTGTCCAACTACTGACGCAGTACTCATACCGTAGTTCTAGTTCTCTTAGCCCATTTTCCCACTCTTGCTTTCTGTGACGTAAATGTTTCCACCTGCTCTTGTTAGACCACGAAAACGAGAAAGAATCGTAGGGGCAGAGTACCTCCAACGTCTCGAGGCACAGTAAATAACTTCCCAGACAATTTATCATCCAGAATGACAGCCGGCGTAACTGTGTACGGATGCAGTAAGGAATTTATGTTATTTTATCTTGATACAACTCTATTGGTACCTGTTGTTTCCAGAGTTTCTTTCGTATTCATTTACTCCGGAAATCCTAATTGCTCTAGAAATTTTCAGGCCAATTCCACAATTTGCTGTGCATCGTCAAGTTGACTCTCTGTTTGAAATTCCGTTCTCTTGCGTCTTCCAATTCTGTAGCTCTTTTTGAAGTTATTCAACTATCCACTGCTTCGCTTGAAATCACTGTAATCTATGTCGCGCGCAATTGGATGTGCACAACGTATTAGGTCACTATCATGAATATCCCGTAAATTGTAACGAACATCCTTGAAACAAGCAAAGACCAATTTTTTTAACAAGTGCATCTTGTAGTCCACAGTTTTTTTTTTTTTTTTTTTTTTTTTTTTTTTTTTTTTTTTTTTGGCATGATCTTTCATCTTTCACTGGAGACGGGATTTGTGGTCCCTGTCGAATAAGGATGATGTAGAAACATTTCTCGACTCCTGTTTCACTTGTTCAGAACTTATTGGACTGATTTTACTCTTCATGTAAAGCGTCCGTACAGCCGATCGTATACGACATCACACAGTCCACAGACTAATTTTTCAGAAACGATAATATCTCATCTGCATTTCTTGCTCACACTACGAAATTCCTTGAGGACCTTCCTGAAGAAACGACATAATTCAATGTTTGCATTATTTATCGTTGCCACTGCTTTGCCTTGTGGAAGCATCACTATTATTGTTGCACTGACGCGAATTACTCGTCGACTAAGCAGTTCAGCTAAGCTCTATAGCCCGATGCTGTGCTCACAACTGGATACTTCAAGTCTTGCTTCTGTTGCCATTAGTAGCCAGCATTATGGTTGCATGATAGACAATATAATAACAATACGTGAGGCGTCGAGTATTATCGGCCTTTTGCGACCTTGCACTGAAGAGGGGAGGGGAGAGTGAGAAAGTTTTGTTTGGTCCTCAGACAGCAACATGGTCGTTCGTTTTACTATCCTCGTTTGATCAGAGCAGTAAAGAGTTACGTCAGTTTCGACTGTGCTTCAAATGTAAATGGGAAGAAAACTCTTTTCATCTACTAGGTGTGTCATCTTGTTTAGAAATTGAAAGATACACCTGTCATTTGTACTGATGGCATTTGCAACAGTGTAATTTCTGTCTTTCTAAATGGGAGGAGAACAAGTCTACACGAAGGTGGTTAGATATTCAGCTTGGAGCTGCGTTCTTCAGCGTTCCGATAACGTGTGTAGCATTTAGCTGTAGGTATGTATAGAAAGTGAATACCTTATAAAAACATCTACTGACAGTCGTCGCGTAACTGTTAGGTTATCGAAGCGTCTTTCAGAAGCAACAAGTTCAAAATATAGTCCAACCATCGACATTTAGGTTCCGTGCGAATTTCCCACGTTTCAGAGATGATTTCTTGTGAGAAGTACTTGTGAAATTAGATCAGTTTGTACTGCTCTAGACTTCGATGGCATTTAAAAACCTAAGAACATCTTGCACTCATTAAGATGCGTATACTCATAAACATGATCATCGTTAAGTGGAATAGGTGGAAAGTTATTTTTTATCAGCATGAAGAGCAGTGATGCAAATATAATAGTGATAAATAATAGTGTGTTACTTATAGTAAAAATTATCAGGACAGTAATATTTACATTTATTGTTGAAACGCATTTTGAACTCAATTGTCTCCTCTAAATTAATTTATTCTCGACCAGTTTCTCTCAAAAGACCATATTCATAGTGAAAAATTTGTCTTACAAAGGCTACATTACATGGCATTCATGCTTGCTGCCTTTTTAGATATTTTCCACTGAAACCGGTCGTAAAGAAATTGATTTACAAGATAGCATTGTGTTCATCATACCTTTCAACAGATATATTGATGCTGTTAACACTTCCCTGAAGAAAATGTTTGTAACATTTACATTAGCTCAATATCATACCTACGTCAACGTTAAAAGGACCATTAAAACTGTGAGCAACGCCTTCGTCTGCGAAACAGAAGTAAGCTTATTGGGAGAAACTCCTGTTGCTTCCGTAAAGACAATAATGGAGAATGATTCGAGTCCAAAATTAATATTTAATTCTGTGGAGGAAACTGCAGTGCTTTGCAATTTCCTAGCAGTCAAAAATTATGTGCCTTGTCTTTCGTGATGGATTCTCATACCTACTGATCCCCTATCCAGGCACGGATCATGACCCAGCCTAATGCTTCACTTCTGGCAATACGTGTTTGCTACGTTCAAGGATTCTCAGAGGCTCTCCCGCATTCTTTCCTGGACTAACACACCTGGAGTAAAGGATATTTCGAAGAAGCATACTAGGCGCAGCTGAGGGGATTGTCTTCAGAAATTTTCTCCTACTCAGCAACACAATATACTGAAACTTCATGGCAGATTAAAACTATGTGATGACATCCGTTCCAGCAAGCGAGATGTAGCGCTGTATTTCGACTGGAATTCCGAGAAGTTTACGCTAAGATGTAGGTACTTTGTAGATCTGCCAAATCTATGTTTCAGCTTTATTTGTAACCAACTGTGTGACCACAGATGACTGCTAACACCACTAAACATTTGAAATTTGCCTAATGCATTCATATGAGGTTGTAGAATCTGGACATATTACGGAGTGGGAGACATACACCAGGCTATTTGAGCTCCTCCAGATTTCGTAAATGATGAAAAATCTTTACATTTACGTATGATGATCTCTGTTAGTGGAAAAGCTTTCCACTCAAGTCCAGTATTAGAGATAATTTCACGTTCGACATCACACACATGTGGACAACTGACTACCACCCACAGATGAATGACCTCTCAAAACGCTTTAACAAGTCGTTGGCAGATATGTCCGATGCAAGCTGATGTCGGGCAGAAACACTGGGAGAAAACACTGCACATCATGACATTCGCGCAGATCACATAGAAGCAAAACTCTACAGGTTTCACACAGTTGTTTCCGCTTCACGGTCTCGAGGTCAAAATTAAAACCGATACACTATCCCCACTTCAACAGGCCGATCCTCAGGACAACTACATGAAACACCTGCACACCAGGACCGAAGACGCAGGGCAGCTGACTCCCATACGTACACTGGACAGCCGGGAGAAGGACCGAGAGCACTTAAGCGCCAGGCGCTGACCAGTGAGATAAATAAGCGAGAACGGGTATAGATACCGCTGGTTTAATGATGCAACTACTCACAGAGTCCAGTGTAGGCTGTAGTTACCGATGGCAGGGAAACTTAGAAGATATGCTGATGTGTTAATGCGAAACAGATTTACACTGGAAAAAAATGAGTTCCAAATTTGACCAGCAGGTACACAACTGGCACTATTAATGCAAGAAAGACGTATAGTAATGTTTCCATATGTAATGCATTAGGAACGGGACGTACGAAGAAATGTCAAACAACTGAGAAAAATGTAATGTTGTTTTTATTATGAACCATTATGGCTTACCAAATGACAATGTGGTTGCCTTGCCGTTACATAGAACATGATTTGCAGTTGGTGGCCAAAATTGGAACAATTTCATTCATGTATCAATCAGTTACTGTTAAAGGATTCAGAAATCTGCCAATTCCACTACCATACGATAATTGCAGCCCACAATGGACCCCAGTAAGTACCAGCTCTTGAATTATATCCACCCAGTATTTACATCTTTGCGTAAAGTGATACTCTAGGAAAAGTTACTAAACGCTACTTGTGGCCGTATCTTATCCTTAGACGGTAGTCGGACGTCACAAATGGTTCAAATGGCTCTGAGCACTATGGGACTTAACATATGTGGTCATCAGTCCCCTAGAACTTAGAACTACTTAAACCTAACTAACCTACGGACATCACACACATCCATGCCCGAGGCAGGATTCGAACCTGCGACCGTAGCAGTCACGCGGTTCCGGACTGAGCGCCTTAACCGCAAGACCACTGCGGCCGGCCGTCACAAATGAAGGTGATTATGACTCTTCATCAAGAAGATACGTCGTCCATGTCCACCGATAGAATCCCTACTACAATACAGAGTCGCAGACCGACGATGGGAGAAAAGTAAAACTCCACGATCGATCGCATAACTTCAAGGTTAGGGTATACATCCGATACCCAGCACAGTGCAGAGGATGTAACAACATCATCCAATCACGAGGCCTGTCATAGAGGAGATCTTGATCTATTGTGCTCTAGTGGACTCCAATGAATGCCTCTAACAAGTAAGACGGGGGGCTGGGGGGGGGGTGGCTGTTTCCGTAGGAGAGGGGCCGAAATGGGGTGCACACAATGTAGTCTAGTCTCCTGGCATTTTGTATGTCTTTATTTCAAACTTGAGCACTTGAAATTATTTGATACTTAGTCCTTATCATACCAGGCAGGATCTTGAAATATTTTATGTATGTAATGCTTGTTTATCCTGTAATATTGGCTGTCTGAATAAATAGCAGAATTCAGGAATATTCTATGTTTCTATAAACCTCTGCACTCTCCATCTGTCCAGCTATACGTTGATGTTGTAATGAACGAGCTCTCGGTAGTAAGTGTTGTGCTCTATTGACGACCTTGCCTTGGGGCTGGGACTTGATTGTATGTAGTATTGCCAAGAAAAATTTTTGATTAACGTCCTCCGCCCTTGTGGCAGCCTTTTCCCTACAGTTTACGTTCGTTACGTCTTGCTGTTGTTTTGTCTCATTACGTGCTTGCGTACGCGAAAAGGAAGAGTTAATTAATGGACAAGGGAATTTTTTGTAGTAATCCCCATGCATGTCTGACAAGCTAGTATAAAAATTTTATGTTTGAACAGAACACAGTAGATGATCTATTAGGAGGCCAGAAGAAGTTGAAACCCAATGATCTTCAGGCCTCTCTTAAATTGGAAAGCAGTTGCTGCTTCCTTTTTGCTCTTTGCGTCTATCACCTATCAGAGACAGTTTTGCGTTAACTGCTCTCTTCCTCATGAACGATCATGTTAAAGCCATATACACTGAAACGCCAAAGAAACTAGTATAGGCATGCGTATCCGAATACAAAAAAAAATGGTTCAAATGGCTCTGAGCACTATGGGACTTAACTGCTGTGGTCATCAGTCACCTGGAACATAGAACTACTTAAACCTAACTAACCTAGGAACATCACACACATCCATGCCCGAGGCAGGATTCGAACCTACGTCCGTAGCGGTCGGGGGGTTCCAGACTGTAGCGCCTAGAACCGCTCGGCCACTCCGACCGGCTATCCGAATACAGGCATATGTAAACAGGCAGAATACGGCGCTACGGTCGACAATGCCTACATAAGACTTCGCGTGTCTGGCGCAGTTGCTATATCGGTTACTACTGTTACAATGACAGGTTACCAAGCTTAAACGCGGTGTTATAGTCAGCGTACGAGCGGTGGGACACAGCATCTCCGAGACTGCGACGAAGTGGGGATTATCCCATATGATCATTTCACGAGTGTACCGTGAATATCAGGCATCTCCCTATACATCAAATCTCCGACATCGCTGCGGCTGTAAAAAAAAAAAAAAAAAAAAAAAAAAAAAAAAATCCCGCAAAAACGGGACCAACGACGACTGAAGAGAATCGTTCAAAGCATCAGCAGTCTAACCCTTTCGCATATTGCTGCAGATTTCGGTGCTAGGCTATCAACAAATCTGGGCGTGCGAATCATTCAACGAAACATCATCCACATGGACTTTCTGAGCCGAAGGCCCACTCATCTACCCTTGACAACTCCACGAAACAAAGCTTTACGCTTCGCTTGGGCCCGTCAACACTGACGTTGGCCGGCCACGGTAACCAAGCGTTTGTAGGCGCTTCAGTCCGGAACCGCGCGACTACTACGGTCGCAGGTTCGAATCCTGCCTCGGGCGTGGATGTGTGTGATGTCCTTAGGTTAGTTACGTTTACGTAGTTCGAAGTTCTAGGGGACTGATGACCTCAGATGTTAAGTCCCATAGTGCTCAAAGGCATTTAAGCCATTTTGAACTGACGTCGGACTGCTGATGACTTGAAATAGGTTGCCTGGTCGGACGAGCCTCGTTTCAAATTATATCTAGCGCACGAACGCGTATGGGTATGGAGACATCATGAAACCATGGACTCTGCATGTCAGCAGGGGAATGTTCATACTGGTGGAGGCTCTGTAATGGTGTGGGGCGTTTGCAGTTGGAGTTATATGGCCCTTCTAATACGTATAGATAGGACAGTGACAGTTGACACGTAAGCATCCTGTCTGATCACCTGCATCCATTCACGTTCATTGTGCATTCGGACTTGGGCAATTCCAACAGGACAATGCGACATTCTCCACATCCATAATTGCTGCAGAGTGGCCCCAGGAACAATTTTCTGAGCTTAAGCACTTCCGCTGGCCACCAAACTCCCCAGAACTGAACATTACGGAGCATTTCTGGGATGCCTTGCCACGTGCTGTTCAGAAGAGATCTCCACCCTCTCTTACTGTTACGGATTTATGGCAAGCACTGCAGGATTCATAGCATCAGTTCCCTTCAGCACTACTTCAGACATTAGTCGAGTCCGTGCTATGTACCGTGGCACTTTCGCGTGCTCGCGGTGGCCGTATACGATATCGGACACGTGTACCAGTTTCTTTGGCTCTTCAGCGCATAACGTCATATCATTACGGGAACGTCACTATTGAGAATAATTTCCACGACTCTAGGGCCTTTTATTAATAACTGTGAAATCCTGTGTGATAAACGAATTATGATCGAAGATCGAGCACGAAATTATTTATCTTACATGAAGTTGCAGGCTGATTTGCTTTCCACCACTCACGAACATAGTGAATCGACACTCACATTACAAACTAGCACCATGAGGAGACTTGTGCCTCTGGTGAATTGGTTGCAAGAATAAGTGCTCTCTTGCTGTTCAAATGTCTTATTTATTAACATATTTCGTGCATAGCCCATCAAGAGAACATCAGAAGAAAATTCTTGATGAAGTATGGAGTCACATGTGTCAGCCGTCAGTATTTCGTTGAGTACCGACGCTGTCGGCTGACAAATGTGACTCAAGGCTTTGTGTGAATACTTTTCTTTTTGATGTTATAATGATGGGCTATGCACGAAACGTGTCGCGTCAGTAAAAAAGAATTTTCGAACAGCAAGTAACCACTTATTCTAGCGATCTCTTCAGCAGTGACTGCAAATTTACGTCGTGGTCGCATGCCTCAGGCCTCAGAATCTAACGCTGCCAAGACTAGAAACTACATTAGCTGCGTGAAGACATGTGATATGTCCAGGAAAAAGTAGATAAAAAATTCCATGTGTTGTAAGACGATATTGTGTTCTCAGCACATTTCACACAACATTAATAAAAATAGTAGTCACTTTAAAATAAAATCTCACAATAGGCTGAAACAAAATTTAGCCAAATTTATGCGATCCTAGCTGCTGGCCACGAATGAAAAAATCTCTTTGTACTGCTATTCGTTGCTTCAGACGATGTTTATAAAACATTTTAATGTAATTTTGGAAATGTTATTTAAAACTCGCGGGATCCAGTATTTGGGGTAGTGAGATATGCAACTTATCGGTTATTATCTTTTAGGCGAATCATCCTGCACTAAAATTTATGAAACAGCAAGTGCACGCGCGGAGAACAGTACTCTGTGTAAGTTCAATATCCCATGTAAGCTCTATAATCTGGACTTGCATACACAATTCATTGTAGCTGGTAACTGATAAGTCTCGCTTTATCCAAATGGTTCAAATGGCTCTGAACACTATGGGACTTAACTTCTGAGGTCGTCAGTCCCATAGGACTTAGAACTACTTAAACCTAACTAACCTAAGGACATCACACACATCCATGCTCGAGGCAGGATTCGAACCTGCGACAGTAGTACTTTTTCTTGTGAAGATGGCCAATCATCTCAATTATAATATTCGTTAATGAACAGCAGTGTCTTCATTTGCAGATCTGGATGGAAGATAAGAAAACCGTAGTGGATATCTGTTCATCACTAGTAAGATTACTAAATTCTTTTAAATGCAGTAATAATTATTATTGTACCGTATTCAAAATATGTGAAAACGACAATTGCAATTTTTCATCATGAAATATTTGATCCTTCCATTAATAAGTTCTGATTTGGTCCTCCAGATTTCTGCTTCGCATCTGAAACACGGATCCAATAAAGATGAAGTGTAACAATATTAAATGTAACTAAGGTGCACAATCCATGAGTGACTTTGGGATCACAAATAACGGAGATCTAGTGCAACTGATAATTGGTGGCTTCTAAAGTAATTTCCACTGAGAGGAATCTTCACAGATTGAAATTAATGTGATTATTATTCCTTACTCCCATTTTAATCAACGTAATTAGTTAATATACTCTTTATGGCAGTAGCAGACTCTATTACGTATCTGACTGGTTTCAGAGAATTTTTCCTCAAAACCGCCTGAATTTTTGTGGTAATCCAGGGAGAGAGAGCTTTGAAAGCTTTTCGATCCCTACCAGCACCATGCGAGGTGCTAAACGATGCCAACGAGTAATTGGCCAATGCTCCATACACCGCAGTTTGCAGTTTGTTCCGTAGTAAAAAGTTATTGTACCTGAAATAATGCGTGTACCAGTACCGTAAAAAAACCTTATCAGTGCCAGGCGTTTATGAGGATTTTGGTGCAATAGCGCTTGTATATTTGTTGAACATTATTGAGACAGCTCACTGCATTTTTAGAAGTAATCCCATAAGAAGACAAATAAAAAAATAATATCTTAATACAAAAGATTAGGTGAAAAAATGTTACTCCACAAAAGAGATGGCAGGTTGTCCATGCGACTTAAACATATTTACTCAGAACGCTCAGTTTTACTTGACACAAACCTGCGTGCTCTCTCTCTCTGTCTCACCCACCCACCCACACACACTCACCCACACACCCTACCACCCACCCTCCCACCCACCCACACACACACACACACACACACACACACACACACACACACACACACACACACTGCCACACAAACACTCTCATTAACACATATCTAAAATGTTTAATTTTCTGTGCAACGCTGAAGTGTACAACGCTAATGTGTACAGTTAAATGTCTGTTTTCTTGTTATGCGCACATATTTAGTATCCTATTTGGTAAATAATGTTACGATAAGATGATATACTTCTAATTATTTCTAATTCTACAGTTATAACCACTTGTAACATAACAATTAACAGTTGTGAAAAAACGTTACACATGTAGCAGTATAATCAAATGATACGTTTTTCTCGTATTACAGCTGGCATCTTACAAGATGACGATATCAGTGATCCGAATGTAGACCAAAAGGTCTTCTGCAGAGCAGAGAGCTAAACCATTCGAGGCAATCTATGTAAGATATTTAAAAATTTTATAGTGATCACTAATATCAAGGCTACGTTCATTTTTTACAGAGCGTGCAACGAAGTCTAATATGACGTATGTTCTCAGTATTCATAAACTATCTTTCAGATAAGATCGTGGAACATTGTACCCTGAAGTACGAGTATCGTCCTTAGACGATCATTAGAAAATGCACAAATGTACAATATTTCCTTTTGCTTTAATTAATGGCAATTTTCCTTAAATGAGGCTGACTGAAAGTTAATATTTTAACAAATTGAATGAATCCCGTGCCGTCCCATTATATGATTAGTGACTAACAACTTGAGTGCGACAAATTGAATAAAAATTTAGCAGTAACACTAGGAAGCGATACAAAATAGGGAAACATAGAATTATTGTTAGGAAAGGTGAATGAGAGATTTGTTGGAACGGTTCTGAAAAGAGCAGTGGATCAGTAAAGGTAATAACTTATAAGAAGATAAGGCGACCATTTCTGTTGCTGCAGTGTTTGGTGTCCTTATCAAATTCGCAAAACAAGAGACACAGAACAAATTCAAAGAGGCGCACAGCTTGGATAGCAACAAGCCGCTGTTGTTAATATGAAAAAGTATAACAGAAATAATATGTGTACGTAAGTGCAGTCTTCGGAAGAGATGCGACTTTCTTCTCGCTAAAAGCTGTCGGGAAAATTTGAAGCACCTGTATTCAAGAAAAAAACGTGCGACCGTTGGGCAGCCACCATTGTATATCGTAAGCATTACGAGAATAGAATAAGAGAGATTACATAGCGTACACAGGTATATCGACAGTCGTTTTCCTTCGCTCACTATGGGAATGGATTAGTGGGAAATTGAAATAATGCTCGCAGTTGACTAAGGAAGGGCAGTAGTTACACTAGCGCAGCATAGCAGACAAGCAGACGAGACATATTTAACAGTAGACAGTTTTAAGATTCGGGCCTGTGTGTGGCTTTCGCGTGTTTAGTGCCTTGAACATGTCGGGTGTTGAACCTGCAAAAGAGCATTTGCTGGGAGTGTTCGTTTCTGCTTTAGTCTCAAGATTTTTACTGCGGAGCGTCATCGGTTGGCGATGCAGGCTTATGGGTAGCATGCTCTGTCAGAAACAATATGCAGAGACTAGTTACGATGATGCAAAGTCAAGGATTCTAAGGTGCGTGACATAATGAGTAGGGGTTACTGTGGTGTGCGATAAGCTGTTGTGACAGGATCAGGCGGTAAATGTTGAATGCTACGAGGCAAACTAAGTCAATTTGAATAGCTTACTTAAAACCAAACGCCCACAATATGCTCAGAGACGTTACAAAGTCTTTCTGCTTCATGACAATGCCAAACCGCATGTTGTAAACAGAGTGAATGAAAATTTCAAGGGACTTCCATGAGATATCTTACCCCACTCACCATATTCAGCTGACATCGCCCCTAACGTCTGTTTGTTTCAGTTCATACAGCATCTTTTCTGAAAACACATCTTTTAACGATACAGAAAACTAGGTCCATGAGTGGAGCACACCAAAACAGCCTGACTTTTTTTTTTTTTAACCGCTGAATCCATTTGCTACCCTAAGAAAATGAAAACCTTGTGTTGGCGTTTACCTCGTAATAAATATGCAACTTTCAGTAAATTACCTCATACCATTCTATTATACATGCAACAAATAGGTAGAATTTACTCAAGTAGCCAACAGACATGTAATTGCTAATACATGTCAGAAGCGCCCTTCACTATACACTGTAAAAGTGGCCATGGGTGTAAAATGTTTTATTTTATTCCACCAAACAAGGATTCACAAGTGGAAATTTACTTCTCACGGAACCACATGGGAAGAGAGATTATTATCACTTTAATCTGACAGGATTCAGTTGTGTCTGACGGTATGACCAGTATAGAAAGATAATCTGCGAGAAATGACATCTCCACGGATGTAGAAGTTACTTGGATATTTTCGTGAAAAGCAGCATCAGCTGTTAGATAATGAGTATTGCTGAGCAATTTTCACGCTCTCTTTTGGGGGCCAGAAAAGTCACCAAGTCTGCTGAGTCGTAAATAAAAGTTACTGATTATTCATAATTCTCATAATGCTTCACGACGAATTCATGTCAGTAATGCTACTTTGCTCCAGCGCAGCGCAGTGCATCTTCGTTACCACACTGAGAAATCCTGCTTACAGAACGGAAATAAACACGCTTTTCTAAGAAAGTATCACTGCTCTGAGCTCGACGGAAGATGCTCTATAAATTCGTTATTTACTGTTCCCTCAAGCGACGTAAGGACTCGTTCCTGTTGTGGAAGAGAGGAAAGGAAGGAAGAGATAAGGGAGAACAAAAAATAGCTCGGAGCGCCAAAGAGAATGGCAGCAGCTGGGAAAACGCCGGTGTGCGATCTCTTAAATAAGGGCGTAACTTGGTTTCTCGGGTAGCTGGTCGTGAAGGCGGAGCGGGGGTGGCGGTAGGAGTAAAAGTCGTAGGCCCAAGGAACGAAATCTCCCGTCCCTCTCCCCTACACACTGTGGCTCGGCTCCATTTCCGGACACTGGACTGAAACTACTGAATGTGGCACAAGAAACGGTGCAATCGTTTCCTTTCCTGCCTCTGCTACTGCCTAGGCTGTTGTCCCGAAATTGTGAGACACCGCTCGGAATCAAAAGCAAGGACGGCACCAGAGTAATCCCCGCGGAAACAATGTCTATATATACTTCTCACACACTGCAGTAAAGTCACTCAACTGAAACTAACATCGTTACGTTGTTTGTGTCCTCATTTCAGCCCACATAAAATCCGTTCGTCTCATGTCCCAGTTAATCATCTGTAGTCAAATTTCTTGACAAGTGGCAGCACTGCCTCGGTAGTTGACAACAATGCATGTTACCGAAAAGTCAGTTGCAGCTGTGTGTTCGTCCCTCAGTTGTTGTGAGAAGATCTTATTGTTGAATTGCGAAAGTAATAGTTCAGTTTGCACTAGAACAGCTAACTGATATTGTGCAGTGTTACAGAAAGACAGCCGGCCGCGGTGGTCTAGTGGTTCTAGGCGCGCAGTCCGGAACCGCGCGACTGCTACGGTCGCAGGTTCGAATCCTGCCTCGGGCATGGATGTGTGTGATGTCCTTAGGTTAGTTAGTTTTAAGTAGTTCTAAGTTCTAGGGGACTGATGACCACAGATGTTAAGTCCCATAGTGCTCAGAACCATTTGAATCATTTGAACAGAAATACATTCTCCATGAAGGAGTGTAAAGAAATCCTTCAAGAGAACTACCCTGGTAGGAAACTTCTTATCACAGGCACTTTTTGGGATCAGTGCAGGAAGTGGAGGGCTGTAGGATCCGTTCAGAACGTTGAAGGAATTGGTGACCGATACCTTGACACTAGACAGATTTCGCATGGACATTACGAGAAGTCCCTGCTTCTCTATAGAGAAGTTATTGCAGCAGGTTGATGTATCTCGTACAAGTGCTAATGTTTTCTATCTACATAAATGATCTTTTGGATAGGGTGGATAGCAATGTGCGGCTGTTTGCTGATGATGCTGTAGTGTACGGGAAGGTGTCGTCGTTGATTGACTGTAGGAGGATACACGATTACTTGAACAGGATTTGTGATCGGTGTAAAGAATGGCAACTAACTCTAAATATAGATAAATGTAAATAAATGCAGATGAATAGGAAAAAGAATCCCGTAATGTCTGAATACTCCATTATTAGTGTAGCGCTTGACAATCACGTCGATTCAACATTTGGGCGTAACACTGCAGAGCGATATGAAGTGGGACAAGCATGTAATGGCAGTTGTGGGGAAGGCGGATAGTCGTCTTCGGTTCATTGGTAGAATTTTGGGAATATGTGGTTCATCTGTAAAGGAGACCTCTTATAAAACACTAATACGACCTATTCTTGAGTAATGTTCGAACGTTTGGGATCCCTATCAGGTCGGATTGAGGGAGGACATACAAGAAATTCAGAGGCGGGCTGCTATATTTGTTACTGGTAGGTTTTATCATCAGACGAGTGTTACGGAAATGCTTCAGGTACACTGGTGGGAGTCACTGAAGGAAAGGAAGCGTTATTTTCGTGAAACGCTACTGAGGAAATTTAGAGAACCAGCATTTGAGGCTGACTGCAGTACAATTTTACTGCCACCAACTTATATCTCGCGAAAAGACGACAAAGATAAGAGAGATTAAGGCTCGTACAGAGGCATATAGGCAGTCATTTTTCCCTCGTTCTGTTTGGGATTGGAACAGGGAGAGAAGATGCTAGTTGTGGTACTAGATACCCACCGCCACGCACCGTATGGTGGATTGCGGAGTATGGATGTAGATGTAGATGTAGATGTAGATATGAAATTAAAAGCTTATCGTATGAGTATGGGGCAAAGGTTGACATCTTCGGATCACGAAACAGAGTTCACAATCGTAACTGGTTGTTGACATCGGCTGCTAACGGTTACTTGGATCCCTTTCCCTACTTCGTGGCAGACGAGAACTGGTTTCATTTGTCAGGTTATGTAAACTCCCAGAATTGCAGATACTGCTCACAGAACAACCCACATATTCTGCGTGAAGAAGCTCTCCACAGGTTTTTGGTGTGCGTTGTCCGCCATGCACTTTATTGGCCCGAAATTTTTCAATTCCATCTTCAACAGTGCCACATATCTAGAGATCTTTGGCTCCTTCTATGCAAAACTAACAGACGCAGAGAAGAACAATGCAGTATTCCAACAACATGGAGCAACTGCTCACGCATTCAACCAAGTTATGGCCCACATCACCAACGTATTCCATGAAGACAGACATGTCAGTAGGGACCTCTTGCCCCCAAGGTCCCCGGACTTAGTACCGTGTGATTTTTATTTACTGGGGACACTGAAAACTAAATTAATGCTGTCAATCCGCGCACAGTATACGATCTTTAACGGAACATTACTGAACCCGCTTAATTGTTGGGAAAGGCAAGCAAGATCGTAGCCCAGGAAACAAATTTAAAATTCTAATAAGGTATTTATTTTAAACCAGACACATGTTGTTAGGAAATGTGATATGTTATAACAACCAAACAGTACAACAGATAAAATTAAAAGGTGGTTTTCAAAATTTAAAGGTAGGCTGATACTAAGTTTACTTTTATTTACACCAAACCTGTTCTGATAGCACAATAAACCTTAAAGGAAAAAAGCCTTAGGCTTTGTAACCAATCTTTTAACTGAATCAAGATTTATATTGACTGAATTAAAATGCAAGAATAATTCTACAAAGTCGAAGAGGTCACTTCACGTAAAGATAAAAAATTGTTTTCTTTCTTTTTTTGACAAGGGTTACAGCTATTAAATTAACATCTAGCAAGTATAAGATACGTACTATACCACGTGGAAATTCTGTAAGTGAAACATATTTTCAAGTGAAAATAATTGTAGGAAAATCACTCTCAACAGAAGGAATACAAGTGGATTCCTCCGTCGGCACACGAACCGGTGAAACGCAGTACTCGAAATAGCAGAGTGGCACTTAAAAGCAATAATGAGAACCGTTCTTGACACCAGAACACACAAATTACGATAGTAAACGTGCAGTCAAGTTCTCCGTTTCATAGCAGTTGAGAACAATTAGTAAAAGCTGTACCTGAAT
This sequence comes from Schistocerca gregaria, assembly GCF_023897955.1. NCBI lineage: Eukaryota > Metazoa > Arthropoda > Insecta > Orthoptera > Acrididae > Schistocerca > Schistocerca gregaria. Next base: position 220,148,450 of record NC_064921.1, read on the forward strand.
CGCAACAGTTAGTAAAATCCGTGAATACTAGGCCGAATTTTTTTTAAAAAGAAAATCACTTCAATTGGCAAGAGATCGTGACCAGAAACATAATTCATCTACGTAAGCGTAGCCTGAGTCTGTTTCAGATTGAACAATATTACCAACAGCTCACAGGGAAGATGAATTCACTGTAACCGCAACCGGCGTGTGACTACACTCTAAGCAAGATCACAAGCCAACTAGATGTCAGGGGACACAGTGCCGCAATGTTTTCAAACGCAGATCACCAGTAACAACAACCGCCGTGGGGTCGCTCTGATGCAATTGCAGTTACGAAATTTAGCATGGCCCTTATGCTAGCGTCAAATAAACTCCCAATTAACGGGGGCACGTATAGAAAAACTAAATTTCATCTCAGGACTGCACATCCATGTAGTGCCCCACCACCAACTGTCACTGGTTGCCCATGCGTTGCTGTGTCTAGCCGTACAGACTGTGAGAGCCTCCTCCTGGCGGAAGACCAACATACTTCTCCCTTAGGCTCGGCCGCAACGCCTCCTGCGGTCAAAGGTCGCGATGCATGCTATCGAAGATCTTCGGTACGACGAGATTGATTACTTTGATACAACTGGGTCGATCGGAGCCGGTCATGGCTCAATTACTAGATAAATAAACAACATCATGCCTGCAGAATTAAAGCGTGTCGCTGGTAATGTCATCAGACGAAGTCAGCGGTGCCTGTATGCCCAAGGCATCTCCCATCAACAGGCAACTACATGTTTTTTTTGACGTTATCTGTTGTGTTTTAGTTAGTTCATTGTCACTTGAATCTTGGGGGGTGAGGCCTCCCGGTTTTATGTGGGACACCCTGTGTAACGATTTTTTAGTCTTTACTGTATGCCCACTACTACTTCTTTACTTGCACTGCTGTTTCTCTTATAATAATTGTACGACTTACGAAAGCTCAGGACAGCTTCATAGGACTTGCTGTCACAGAAAGAAGTTCGAAAACGTAAAATTTTGCAGTTTTGTCAATTCTGACATAAATAAAAGTAATTATGGGGGAAGACACGTAACACAAGATATAAATCAAGAGGAACAATGAAAATGGAAGATCATTAACTAAGTACTCGGATTAAGAAGTATGTCAGACAGGAATGCACCCTACCTCCCCTATTGTACAATCTGATCATCGAAGAAGGAATGACGGAAATAAGATATAGGTGCAAGAGTGGTATTCGTTTGTGACATTGCTGAACTTAATGAAGTATTGAGTAGAATGAATAGCCTATCGAGCACAAAACGGGTGTAGTTGCAAATATTTATATATGTGGTATCTCAATACGTACACAATTCAGTGTCTTCGTTGTTTTTTTCTTCTCTGCGTCTAACAGTCTTTCCATAAACTCATCACATAATTTAGTACATTGCGTTTTCTGCACGGTCGTAAATACACCACTAAGTGGACTGTATCTGTCACTATAGAAGAACAGTTTTGAATCCACGTGTTCACATGTCCACACTACAACAACAGACCTGAACCCCAGGAGAAATTAAGCATTAACGGCATGTTCTCGCCACATGTACATGGAGATGCCAACCAATCTAAAAATATACTACTCCTAATAGCTATAATCATTAGTCTGTAAATGACGTAAATACTGATGTAATGTTGTTCAGTGTTAGCGCAAGCGCAAGTGCTTCGGAGCACGCCGTTCAGCGCACACTGTTGAACACAATGTTCCGCAGCAGAGCACCTCGGCATGTTTCCAAGCTGACAAATAACAAAGACAGTGATGATTACAGTTGACAGGGGATCATAGAGATTGTACCATGGATCAATTGATCGTTTCTCCTGGTTGGATGAATCCCATTTATTATTAAATCAGACCGTTCGTCACGGCCAGACAAGACGTCATCTAGGCGAATTGCTGCTAGAAACATGCAGCGAGCCATGAAAGCATGCCGGTGGGAGCAATATTATCTTTTGGGGGACATCGACGTCGGCTTCCATGGGATCTGCTGTAGAAACCGAAGGTACTATGACAACTAGGCATAGAGATAGCATCTTCCACAAGAATAACTGACACAGGACCAGAATCTTGCTGGAATGGTCAGAGGAGAATGATAGAGAACTCACGTCGATGTCTCGGCCATCAAATTCGGCATATCTGAATCCGATGAAACAGATCTGAGACACTATCGGACACGAGCTCCGGAGCTACAAACCAATCGCCCGTAAATTCGAGACTCGTGTTGCCTATGCTTAGGCATCTGGTGCCACAAAACATCTGGTGACAGAAACCTCTGGAAACATATCAATACTTGTATGAAGGGCACACAGAAACACGGGCTGAACTGCATTCCAGAGGTGGACGACCGCACTTTTAAGTAAGCAGTCATAATGTTTTGTCTCATGAGTGTATGTGACTCAGTGGCTTCTATGGTAAAATAAGAAGATGGTTGTGGTTAGTGTGGCTGATCTACGGTTGCTAGTCTCCAGGAATGGAGAGTTATTAGGTACTCCTACACTCCTCTGTCCTTTATGTCAGGTCACCCTTTAAAAGAGCACAGCAGTCGCTTCGGAGCTCTGAAGATGGTGTAGAGAGTGCATGCAGTGATCACGTTATCCACTTGTTGTGACGTAAGCCATTGCACTGAAGTGATTGCGTGAAATCAGTGCAGTAAGGGCAGGTCGAATATGTAATGGAACATAGCACATACACTCCTTTAAATGGAAAAAAGAACACATTGACACCGGTGCGTCAGACCCACCATACTTGCTCCAGACACTGCGAGAGGGCTGTACAAGCAATGATCACACGCACGGCACAGCGGACACACCAGGAACCGCGGTGTTGGCCGTCGAATGGCGCTAGCTGCGCAGCATTTGTGCACCGCCTCCGTCAGTGTCAGCCAGTTTGCCGTGGCATACGGAGCTCCATCGCAGTCTTTAACACTGGTAGCATGCCGCGACAGCGTGGACGTGAACCGTATGTGCAGTTGACGGACTTTGAGCGAGGGCGTATAGTGGGCATGCGGGAGGCCGGGTGGACGTACCGCCGAATTGCTCAACACGTGGGGCGTGAGGTCTCCACAGTACATCGATGTTGTCGCCAGTGGTCGGCGGAAGGTGCAAGTGCCCGTCGACCTGGGACCGGACCGCAGCGACGCACGGATGCACGCCAAGGCCGTAGGGTCCTACGCAGTGCCGTAGGAGACCGCACCGCCACTTCTCAGCAAATTAGGGATACTGTTGCTCCTGGGGTATCGGCGAGGACCATTCGCAACCGTCTCCATGAAGCTGGGCTACGGTCCCGCACACCGTTAGGCCGTCTTCCGCTCACGCCCCAACATCGTGCAGCCCGCCTCCAGTGGTGTCGCGACAAGCGTGAATGGAGGGACGAATGGAGACGTGTCCTCTTCAGCGATGAGAGTCGCTTCTGGCTTGGTGCCACTGATGGTCGTATGCGTGTTTGGCGCGGTGCAGGTGAGCACTACAATCAGGACTGCATACGACCGAGGCACACAGGGCCAACATCCGGCATCATGGTGTGGGGAGCGATCTCCTACACTGGCTGTACACCTCTGGTGATCGTCGAGGGGACACTGAATAGTGCACGGTACATCCAAACCGTCATCGAACCTATCGTTCTACCATTCCTAGACCGGCAAGGTAGCTTGTTGTTCCAACAGGACAATGCCCGTCCGCATGTATTCCGTGCCACCCAACGTGCTCTAGAAGGTATAAGTCAACTACCCTGGCCAGCAAGATCTCCGGATCTGTCCCCCATTGAGCATGTTTGGGACTGGATGAAGCGTCGTCTCACGCGGTCTGCACGTCCAGCACGAACGCTGGTCCAACTGAGGCGCCAGGTGGAAATGGCATGGCAAGCCGTTCCACAGGACTACATCCAGTATCTCTACGATCGTCTCCATGGGAGAATAGCAGCCTGCATTGCTGCGAAAGGTGGATATACACTGTACTAGTGCCGAAATTGTGCATGCTCTGTTGCCTGTGTCCATGTGCCTGTGGTTCTGTCAGTGTGATCATGTGATGTATCTGACCCCAGGAATGTGTCAATAAAGTTTCCCCTTCCTGGGACAATGAATTCACGGTGTTCTTATTTCAATTTCCAGGAGTGTATTTAACGAGATAACAAATTTAATATCAGGTTTTGTGGTTACGTTCAAATATAAGTTGAAGGCGTATCCAGGAGTGGAAAGTCAGCGAGACCGAAGCACCGTTCGTATTTTAGCTAATTATTTCCACTAAGACTTCTAGGACACGAATCGTTCCTGGATATGGAAAATCAAAAAACTTACAAGCCGCACGTCACCATTGTTGTGCACCACTATAATCAAATGGTTCAAATGGCTCTGAGCACTATGGGACTACTTAAACCTAACTAACCAAAGGACATCACACACATCCATACCCAAGGCAGGATTCGAACCTGCGATCGTAGCAGTCGCGCGGTTCCGGACTGAGCGCCTAATACCGCTAGACCACCGCGGCCAGCACCACTATAATCAAACATGTCCACCAGAATACGAGTGCTACACTTCCTCTGTTCAAGAGTACCCAGGATTAACTGCTTTTCCATTCGATACAATATTCTGACCAGCAGTTACGCGTATTAGCTATTAGATAATCAGGAGCCGGTTCCACGCCACTACAGCTGATAACCTCGTTTTGTATTAACTGGGGCCTCGAAAACATAGCTAATATTTCCAGATGACTTCGTGGGAGGAAAACTGTCTTGGCACGTATGCCCTCATTTTAGGAAGCAGTATTTATATTATATTGGACGTACACGACGATTTAAATGAACCACAGTGGTCGTTGGCTCTGTTTTCCAAGCGGTCAACGACTGAGACTGATGCAGTCCCATCGGCAACATCTGTCGACCACATTCTACCTGGTCGTTCACAACGAGCTGTTGTGTCTCTTGAAACCCTTAGCCAGACTGCTTATCCAACTCTCCACTTCTGCTTCCGCCCTCATGCTATATCTGAACGTAACCACAACATCTGACGTTAAACGTCTAGTCTCCCTAGAGATATTCTCCGTTCCATTACAACGTTCAGACGTGACCGAATGGGAGCGAACGTCGTGTTTTGACGTGTCCATTACTATACGTTATATGACGTTGTTACATTTGTGGTATCAACCCAAACTGTCCAACATGTCTACAGAGAATTTTATACCAGTAGAAACCACATACCGAGGTCTGATGACACTGATCGTAATAATATCCCAACCGGCTCTGACCGAAGGCGAGTGTCACGCTTTCTCAAGTACAAACGGTTTCTAACCAAACACAAATTGCTGCTGTCAGTGAATGCACTCAAACTCAACCACTTTCCAAACTTAGAGAAGGGAACTGGCGCAGTGAAATTTGATCGGTCATCTCACAAGATGCCATTGTTCACAATACCATTTAAATCTACAGGTTCTCAGTGGGCCGAAAAACACAAAAACTCTAGGGGATGCGACTGGAGGGATGTAGTGTGAACGGGCGAGTCGCAATGTAGCTTTCAATTGATGAAATATATCGAATTCCCCAACGACCCAATGTGTTGTGTCACCGCCAGACACCACACTTGCTAGGTGGTAGCTTTAAATCGGCCGCGGTCCGTTAGTATACGTTGCACCCGCGTGTCGCCACTATCAATGATTGCAGACCGAGCGCCGCCACACGGCAGGTCTAGAGAGACTTCCTAGCACTCGCCCAGTTGTACAGCCGACTTTGCTAGCGATGATTCACTGACTAATTGCGCTCTCATTTGCCGAGACGATAGCATCGCCTTCAGCTACGTTATTTGCTACGACCTAGAAAGGCGCCAGTATCCGTACTATTGATATAGTGAATCATGTACCATAAAGAGCGTCGTTCTCCATGAATGGATTAAAGTTAAGTATTCCACCAGCTACGTCCGTTTTTCTCTATTCTAATTCCCTTGTCATGTTCCAGACCTCACGCCAGCCTGCGTGAGCTGAGACGCGTGCATTTCGGCCTCCTTTAGGAAAACACGGTTGGCTCTCCTGCCAACCACAACACAATGAGATTGCGCAATAAAAAAAAAATTAAAAAAAAAATCTTGCAGCCGTCTCTGTTTTTAATTTCCTTCTTTCATTTCATATTGAACAGACGTACGGGATTCTATGAGACTGTCAGACTATAGGGAGTCTATATGAGGCAGGAGATGATGCTGTAATACTCTTGGGTATTCTCCGTACCACGACTCAGACGAAGAGAATGGTCGCTCAGTTTACCGTGAAGGTGAAACTGAATCTTTCTTCTCCATTCCGAGTGACAAAATGTTATCTTTCTTGTACACCTTCATGATGTAATCTACGTACAATCTCGTCTTCCAAGATGACAATTGGAGCTGCCAACATACATTCCTGGTTTGACCAACACTCAGGTAGCTTATCACACCCCGATTGATTTTCAGCATCACCTTTTGAATCCGACAGAAAATGAGTGAGACTATTTGGAACAGCGGCTGGGGCGTAGAACTAAATCCTCTCCAGACGTGCGTCGGGCTGGAATCTCATTGACTGGAGTAGAATTGTCTTCAGTGACGAATCCTGCTTCAAATTTTTCGCCGATGACGTGGAAAGACATGCGTGTAGACGCCCCAGACACTGGTGGAAAACCAAACTGATTGTTGCCCGCCACGCGTCCCGACCTTACGGTGTGATGGTCTAGGGAGCCACTTCTTTTCAAAGCAGGACTTCTTTAGTTGTCATCTGCGGCATCTTTACACAGCGGCACGTCGACGATATTTCTTCAAGCCAAGCCATCCTGCGCTTCCATTGCAGCAAAATAATTCCCGCCTGTACACGACGAGAGTTTCTACTACTTGTCTTAGTGCTTGCAAAACCCCGTCTGGGCCAGGAAGATCACTGGATCTCTCCCCCACTGAGAAGGTTTAAGGTATTTTGGGCAGAGCCCTGCAAGGGCCATCAAATCAGCTCTGTGTTTTGACGGTCTAACGCGCCAGTTCGACAGAATTTGACGCGATATCCCTCAGGAGGACATCCAACAATTCTGTCAATCAATGCCAAGCCAAATATCTGCTTGTAAAAGGGCCAGAGGTGGACCAATGTGTCACTGACTTGCTCAATTTATGAAGCTCATTCTCTTGAATAAGTCAACCAATTTTTTTAGATTATAACCATTGGTTGGTCTTTAGATGTACATTGCGTCTACCTGTTTCTGTCCCATTCAAATAATTCCCTCATGGTGCATCTTTTTTTTTTTTTCTTGCATTCCGGTGTACACAGTCGATGGGGACCCCATTACGCATGACACATTTACAGCTTTTGGCGATGGGGAATCGAATCTCTCAACTGAAACAGTTGTCACTGTAAAAGGTCAAAAATTTCAGTCTCTACGCGGTCTTGGAGATGCAGTTCCCCTTGTACCAGGCACCCACGCGATGTGGCCACTATCGAGTGCTGTGATGTCGCACGTCTTGCATGTTCTGCGCTCTGGCGTCAGTCCGTCTGCCAATCACGGAACCCGCCGAACTATTACAATCACAATGAGAAAGGACAAGCTCTCCCCCAGACACCATGTTTTCTCTCTCTCTCTCTCTGTCTCTCTCTGTCTGTCTCTGTCCGTTCTCTAGCTCGCTCGCTCGCTCGCTCCCTATCCCCCCCCTCACTCTCTCTCTCTTTCTCTCTCTCTCTCTCTCTCTCTCTCCCTCTCTCTCTCTCTCTCTCTCTCCACAGCACAAATGATAATTCAGTTACGAGTATGTATACCGAATTAATCAGTCTGAAGGCTTGTTTACAGACCATAGAGATTTATTGCTCCTGCTTTATAAGCAACACTTTCAGTGTAGGAGTGTGTCACAGAATAACGATTTAGTTTCACACTGCAATATGACATTTTTGTCATTCACAGACTACTGCCCATGATACATGTTGCACAACCAAGTCCTTTGTCATAGATTAAAACCACACTTACTAAAAAGGCGTACATATGCCACTAACGAGACAATTAAGAAAACTCGGCAGCAAGATTCTACAGTAATTAAGTAGAATCATACCAATAGAACTCGTCTTCTTATAAGGTTATCAGCTGAGAGTGTTGTTACCGTTGATCCTACGAAACAACGACATTCCAGAAGACTCCTATCCCTACGACTGGCTTAAATGGCGTAAAATTATCATGCACTAAACAATAAACACAACCAATAAAGTTATACCCCAAGGTGAACTAACTGGTTCCATTACCTACATCCATTAGTATCATCTTATGTACGAATGATTTAATGATCTATGACATCAACACATATACTTTATTTTATTTGTTTTGTGCCGGAGGATGACCACACAAACAAATTTATTATACTTTATTTTATTTTATTTTATCGTGAATTCTTGTATCTTGATATGTAATATCAGGTTATGTAACCGTTTATGTGTGTTTATATAACATATGAACACAAGCACTGCACAATATGTAGGTGGGCAAACATATTTTAGCTATTAAGCGGGAGATTATCACCTAAAACTAGACAAAAACAAAACACTAGAAACTCATTTACTGTAAAAATCTGTAAGAAAAATTGTCAGCTGGAGAGTGGCGAACCATCTTCTGACGCAGGTCCAGAATTACTCAGTGCAGCCATCAAAGATAGTACCACTTTGCACTCATTAATGATTTAGAAATTGTAGTAAGAGTTTAATGACTTCTCCTTGCGCTGTAAAGTGATTTCATAGTACTTACTCTTGTCTTTTTTCATTACAGGTAGGCGATTCCTACAAGATCTTCAGCACTTAGGACCTTCCTACTGAACAATACACAACGCCAGCCAACTCTATGAAGGCTGCTCATCAGATCATAAACATAGTATGACTGAAATATTTCCTTGTCATAAAATATCTAAACTATGATGTTACTGTGACTTTTGCACTCTCTGGTGATGTTTCTGGATTATTTCTGGCACAAGGAATCTTTGACCTTAAAGACACATTGTCCCTGAAAAGCATGAGCTCGGTAAAAATTAATGTTTGTAATTATGTCCTTTACGAACATGATGGAAGATGCAACTGCAATGCTGAGTAGAAGCAGACTCATTTTAATTGTAGTAATAGATGGAGTAGAGTTAAAAATTAAACTAAAGGCATACCGCATAATTGGCTTTAGATGGGTATGTTCGTCTCTGGAGTCCCCCATGTCACATCAATACATATTACAAAAAACAGTGCGCATATCAAAAAAAGTTTTGCATTGCCGAAGTTCCAGAACTTCTGAAGATAGACGTTGACTGTGGATATTGTACCACAGACGCAGTCTCTCTGATTGTTCAGAGATAACACTAAACCAGCCCAAAGATGTAAACAACGATGCATGAGCAGCGCCTACTAGGCGGAGGGAGTCCGACAGTCCATCAGTTCCAGTCATTCCACCAGGAAGGAGTTACACAGCTCGTGTTATCTGTAGTTTAAATATGCCTACACGGTCAATACCGGGGTTCGATCGCGTCCGCATTGTTACTTTGTGTCAGGAAGAGCTCTCAACAATGGAAGTTCCAGGCATCTCGGAGTAACAAAAGCGATGTTATTCGGATATGGAGGAGGACATAGCCTATAGATAGACAGGAATTGTCGATGACATGCCTCGCCCAAGACGCCCATGGGCTATTACTGCAGTGGATGACCGCTGTATACGGATTATGGCTCGGAGGAGCCCTGACAGCAACGCACCAATTTGAATAATGCTTTTCGTGCAGCCACAGGGCGTGTTACGAGTCAAACTGTCTGCAGTAGGGTGCATGATGCACATCTTCAATCCTGACATCCATGGTGAGGTCCATCTTTGCAACCACGACACCATGTAGCGCGGCACAAATGGGCCCAACAACATGCCGAATGGACGTCTCAGGATTGGCATCACGTTCTCTTCACCCATGAGTGTCGCATATGCCTTAAACCAGACAAACGCCGGAGACGTGTTTGGAGGTAACCCGGTCAGGTTGAACTCCTTAGACACACTGTCCAGCGAGTGCAGCAAGGTCGAGGTTCCCTGCTGTTTTGGGGTGGCATTATGTGCGGCCGACGTACGCCGCTGGTGGTCATGGAAGGCGCCGTGACAGCTGTACGATGTGTCAATCCCATCCTCCGACAGATTGAGCAAGCATTTCGGCAGCATACTGGTGAGGCATTCGTCTTCAGGAACGACAATTTGCGCCCGCATCTTCCACATCTTGTGAATGACTTCCTTCAGGATGACGACATCGCTCGACTAGAGTGGCCACCATGTTCTCCAGTCATGAGCCCTATCGAGCATGCCTTAGATCGATTGAAAAGGCTGTTTATGGACGACGTGACCTACTCTGAGGGATCTACGCCGAATCACCGTTGAGTAGTGGGACAATCTGGACCAACAGTGCCTCGATGAATTTGGGGATAGAATGCTACGTGGAATACAACTGTACATCAATGCAAGAGGACGTGCTACCGGGTATTAGAGGTACCGGTGTGGACAGCAATCAGGACCACCACCTCTGAAGACCTCGCAGTGTGGTTGTACAACATGCAATGCTTGATTTTCATGAGCAATAAAAAGGGCGAAAACGATGTTTATGTTGATCTCTGTTCCAATTTTCTGTACAGGTTCCGGAACTCTGGGATGCGAGGTGATGCTAAACTATTAGTGTGTTGTGGCCGAGTGGTTCATCCAGCAAAGAATTGAGGAAATGGGTTGCAAGTGGCACCCTGATGCGAAGAGTTTGGTACAAGAGGGGTATACGTATCGAGCCGCAAAGAACCACTCAGAAGACTGACGACTCAGTGACGTAGTTACGGTAGCAGGTTCGACTGACGACATCAGATGTTAAGTCCCATAGTGCTCAGAGCCATTTGAACCATTATATTAGTGTGTGTGTGTGTGTGTGTGTGTGTGTTCCTCGTCTCTTCCTAAACCACAGGACCGATTTCAACCGTACATGGTACACGTATCATTTACTGTCTAGAGAGAGAATCGTAGTGAGGTAAGAACCACCTACCAGTGAAAGGAACAGGGACGTGGGTGACTGTCCGTCGGGTTATCCCATCTGTCGCGGGACTGAATTGTATCTGTATAACTTCTCCTGGTTCTGAACTTACAAAAGGTCACCAACGTACGTGACGTGTACTTATGTTCCCGCTGTTGTTACAAAACTTGCTGCAGTTATTTAAACTATTATATTTAAAACCCAATTAAAAAATTTTGTTAACGTTAATGTTCTGATTATTAATATGCAGCTTGGCTGACTTCAGACACCTGCTAATGTGTGACGAATGGCTCAGTTTCTTAATTGTTTAAAGTCGTTGGCTAACGTTAATTGCTTATCTCATTAACTCATTTATATTCAACATGTGGTTTAATTTATTACTTGTTTTTAAAATGTATTTTACTAAAGTCACAAAGTTGTCGACTTTTACTCAAATAAAAGGTTACGCTAGTTTTGAGCTGTGAACGCTGCTTTCTTGCCGTCTGGCCCAGCTCTGCCGCTCAACAGTGTATGAAGTTGCTTTAGATACCTATGCTGGTGGATGGGCAGGTCCCCTAGAACTTGAACTACAACACACTAGAAACTAACCTTCTTCACAAAGCGTAAATAAACAAACATCTACACAGTCAGTGAATATGGTGACAAACAACAAAGCACATAACAATTGTGTAGCACTCTGATTACAGGAATCAGAAAACTGATAAGGCTTACGTGCCTCGAAAATTAATTGTCAGACACTCACTTGTACTAATTATGCGGCAATAACAGTCATTACACACTATTTTGAAATGGAAGAAAATTCAAACTCGCTGACTTCCAACATGTTTTGCAGAAAAAAAACTAGTCAAAAGTAACGAATCAATCAGTTCTTACTAACGTAAACTCTACAATCTCAAATAGCTAAGCACCTGAATCTCAGATGTGAAAATTGTTTGACCAGGCTGCCCATAATAACTTAGTAAATCATAGTTCGGATTTCAAAAATGCGGTTCCACTGAGACAGCAATACACAGTTTCAGTGTCCATATAATAGAGTCTTTAAATAGTAAAATGTCACCAATACGCTTTTTCTGTGACTTGTCCAAAGCATTTGATTGTGTAAACAATGACATTATGTTACAGAAATTACAGTTCTATTGTATAAATGGAATAACACATGAGTGCATTAAGTCGTACCTCCAGAATATGAAGCCAACAGCTTCCTTACATGGGTCAAGTGATTATTTAAATAAGTTTGCCACTTCATCTAACTGGGGTGAAATTGCATTAGGTGTTCCTCAGGGTGAAATCATGGGTCCCTATCTGGTCTTGATACATGTGAAGTACCTCCCTTCCTATCTGAAACAGGAAACTGAACTGACTCTGTTTGCTGATGATACAAGCATCATTATTAATCCGGTAAAAGAAACTCCAGTTGAAAATAATACAAATAAGGCCTCTGGAAAAGTCATTAATTGGTTTCTGCAAAAGGGCTTGCTCTAAACTTTGAAAAAACACAGTACACCCAATTTTCTGCTGCAAAAAGTACAGTTCCTTCAATAAATATAACACATCAACAGAAGTCAGTAGAGAGGGTAGACCATATTAAGTTTTTGGGTTTACACGTAGATGAGAATCGTAATTGGAAAATTCATATTTTGGATCTTCTAAAGCAACTAGGTTGAACAACTTTTGCTATGAGAATAATTGCCAATTTTGAGGAAAGAGAAATTAGTAAGGTAACATACTTCACATACTTTCACTCTCTGATGTCATATGGAACAATATTTAGGGGTAACTCAACATTTAGACAAAAAGTATTCACTGCTATAAAGAAAGTGGTTAGAATAATGTGTGGGGTTCATAGTCGCACATCTTGTAGGCATCTTTTTAAAGACTGCGAATTCGTACAACAACGTCACAGTACATTTACTCACTAATGAAATTTTTTCCCCAGCAACATGGACCAGTTTAAAATCAACAGCGACATTCATGATTATAATACCAGAAAAGAGAAAGACTTACACTATCATTTACTCAACCTATCTTTGGAACAGAAAGGGGTTAAATACGCTACTATAAAAATTTTCGACGAATTACCATATGAAATAAAATGTCTTACAGACAGCAGTAATAGCCTCAAAAATAAATTCACATCATATCTCATTGACAACTCCTTCTACACCACAGATGAATTCTTGAATAGGAATAAATAAATCTATAAATATGGTAAATGGATTTTGTGCCATTTAAGGTAATGTAAATAATAGAAATATTAATCCTTAAATCTTTTCTCATATATACATTTCTTGTGCGCTTGACACGTTTCACATCATGACAGCAGCAACTGTACTGGGCGATTGTTCAATGGAACATGCAACCAACTAACTAACTAGCTGCAAAACATGTTGGAAGTAAGTGAATTTGAATTTTATTCCTTTTTAAAATAGCGTGTTACTTTCAAGAAAATAAAATTCTAATAATTTAGAAAAATAGCGATGAATTCTAGAAATTGCGAGGTGTTCCACAAAGGACAATTTTCAGTTGCTTGTGTGAGGGTTAGCACACGCACACAGGCTTGCAGACTGGCTGCCAGGTAAAGGGGTACGTTCATACTATGACCGACCGTGCCGTCAACAAAAAATTTGATATGATTTGTGAGACCACTGGTAAAACAAGAAATCCACTGGTAGCTGAGCAACTAAAGACAGGAACAGAAAGAACCTAAAATAAAATAAAAATAATAACAGAAAGACTTACTTTGCAAATGAGTCGGGAGGGGGCAAAGAAAATAGCTCTCCGTACATTTAGGCGATAGATAGTATATCCACAGTCTGCAGACCTGTCTTCGCATTCGAAGGGTTAAGTGAGATACTGGTAATGATGACAGCATACTTCGATTTTATACCGTATTATTAATGCTGTGCCAATTGCATGATAAACGCCACGTGTCAAATTACCTGACGAAATGCATTTTAAGTGGTTTATTCTCTTATTATTATTTAATTATTCTTGGCAGTTACACTAAAGCGAAGTGCTAAGCAAATACCGGGTGTCTCTCCTATGAGGCTTCAAGAGCAATGTCTCTGATTTTCCGGCAGGTCTTTGCAGTTTCGTTTTTGCGTTGTGCGGCTGGAGCCAACCTAAACAAATAGCGCTCACATGTCTTCCCTGCGATGTCCCGTGGGGATGAAAAGCGTTGATTTGTTCTCCATTACAAAGGAAACGATTTCTAAAGCAGAATTTTATCTTCCCATTCACCAGATTGGTCACAAATTAGTCGAGCCCGACATTCGTTTTATCGTTGTGTATTATCAGGAACAGCTAAACAGAAGAATAAACAGCAGTCGAGCAGCGACTCAATATCGTTGCATGCTTGGCGGTAGCAGTCAGCGTGGAACAGAGCGGTGCTACAGCTGCTAGAGTACTGGTTATTCTTCTAGTTTTACTGTCCATGTCAGCACGTATCCATAAAACGGATATTGCACTAGAATAATCCGGGACCACGCTATCGAAAAACCACATAAACTTCCGTTTTAAAAGTCGTTTTTTGTGATGGGAAACACACCGACGCTTTCTGCCAACACTGCACGTCGCAGGAAAGACGTCATGAGCTCTACTAGTTTAGGCTGGCTCCAGCTGCACATCGCGAAAACGAAATTCTAAATATCAGAAAAAATGAGCCTGACGACTCTCAGGTGAGACACCCTATACAATAAATTATTACTACTGCTACATTAAAATATTTTATACATTTTAATGCAACTGAATAGTCTTTTTTCCGGATAGACCACCTGAGAACCAAGTCCCTGTATCAGTTCCTCTTTCTTTTCTTCCAGCATGGTTTCATTTCATCTGATCAATTTGTTTCTTCTTTCCGTCTTCAGACTATTTCGAAGTATCTTTTTAGCTAGCTGCTTTGCAGTGCTTCCACTTTCAATACTTTTTCTCAAAACGCTTCTCTGTTGGTCGTATCTTCTGTTTTTATATCATATCTTTCTAAATACTTATTTCGTTGACCCAGCTTGTTGCGAACTTCTTATCCCACAAATATATGAAAATCTTGTTTGTTAATCTACTGTCTTGCATTAGGAATAAATGTACGAAAACCATGAGTTTTCCTTTTTCATTACGTTTGAAATATTTTTGAATATTTCAGCATTACTTCTTAATATCCAACGTTCTTCTGTGCTTTGTCGTCCTTATATTTTCCTTATAATTCTCCTTTCTAGTACTTGTAAATTATCTAAACTAAACTTTAATGCAAGGCATTCGCTTGCATATAGGCAGTCTGGCTTTGCTACTGTGTTGTAATGCTTTTTCCTTTTTTGCATTTTTGTATAGGGACTTTTTGTTGTAGAGGTCTTAGGTGATACCGTATGCTCTTCTGATTTTATGTAGCATTTTTCCAAAGCAATGTCTTGGATGGTCTCCCCCACACATTTGCTTTCTTTTTTTTTTTTTTTTACTCTCGCTATTTGGTCAGCATCTGTTTTCAGAAATTGTGGAGCATCCTTAACGTTTGTTACAAATTGTGTTTTTTTCTGCAGGGCTTCCTAAACCAATTCTGCAGGCTGTTTCTTCCAGGAGGATTATTTTTGTTATAGCATACGCCGCATTTTCGGAAAGCATAGCAAAATGCAAATGCAAGACAGTTGATTTCGAACTTTTTGCTTCCTCTTCTTAACCTTATGGGCGAGATGTTCAGTTCATTACGTTCTTCGTTCCAAATTCTCACAGATTTTTTTTTTTTTTTTAAACGCTATTCAAAAGAATGTGAGATAGGCCGTCACCTTGTCGTACAACTATTTTTAATTTGAAAGGCTGTGAAATTTCTCTAATGAATTTTACTTTACAGATTGCATCTGTAAATGTTTCCCGGATTAATTTTTCAAGTTCAGAATTTACTTCAAATTCTCGAATAGTTTTTCTATAGTTTCTCTGTCAAGAGAATCAAAATCCTTTTTGAAATTCACGAACGTAACTACAATGTCCTTTGAATTAAGTGATCTGTACCGAATTAATGACTTACTGACTTGAGATTAAATTTTGGTTCTGAGCACGATTCTCTACCTAAAATCACCTTGATGTTCACCTACATTATTGTCTAGTATTGTTTTCATTCTGCTTAAGAAAGTTTGGAAAATACTTTATACACTACTGGCAGTAAAAAGATTCCTCTGTAGTTTTTTAAGTCCTATTTATTACGTTTTTTGGGGAGTGGATGTATCAAGGCAGCTTCCCATTCCTCTGTCTTCCAGATTTCTTCAAACAGTAAATTTACCTCACTGCCTATATTTGGCAAGGACCACTTCAAAAGTTCAGCTGTAATAGAATGTTGTCCACTACCTTTGTTGTTTTTGAGGGTTTTATTTACATCTTCAATTTCTTCTATAGCTGACGGTAAACCTTCTTCCAAATTTTCACAAATGTTTGAAACTTACAATTTATGGCTTGTTTCAGGACAGTTCAGAAGCCGATGAAGATATGTTGCTCGTATTTCACAATTTCCAGTATTGCTTAATCTAATTTTGCCGTTTTCACTTATGAAACAGACATTTGACATTTTGTGCCCTTTTAATTTGTTCTTAAGAGTTTGATGAAAGTCACAGGTACCATTTTTTACAAAGTTTTTGTGTATCCCAAATGTTTCTTCTTTTCAAAGCCTCGTTTGCTATTTATGATTAACCTGGCTGTTTCCCTTGTTTGTTGTTTCGATTTATCGTAGTCTTCAATTTCCATCGAGCATTTCCATTTTTCCCACTTTTCAGCCCTCTTTGCCACGGCTTCTTTACATACCTAATTCCACCGTTTTTTGCTTTCTTTTAGTGACCTAAATATTTTGTCCGCAAAATTATTAATTGCTTTGGATATTTGTTGCCAGTTGCCATCTTTAACCACTTTAATTTCGTCTTGATAATTTTTAATTCATTCTTTGGTTATAAGTCAGTCCGTATCATACTTTCACTTGTGAATTTATTTGTTCTTTGTTAGGTAGGAATTTGAATTTAATTTCAGAAAGGTAGTGATCAGAATCAAGTTCAACATTCCTTACTACTTTCCCATTCATACTCAATTTCCATTGTATTTTTTTGCGAAATAGGCACACGATCTAACTCACATTCTTCTAACATAGTCAGGAATATATCCGTGTCTTAGCTTTCTTGGACAGTTTATTATTATTATTATTATTATTATTATTATTGCTATTATTACTACTATTATTAAATTTGTTACGACATGGTTAAATATTACAAGTTATTGTTGTTGGACCGTTCTGGATGGGTTCGTGACAGGATGGAACTCGAGCAAGCGACCTGAAGTGAAAACATGCTATATTATTGAACTCGGTGCGCGTTAAGTGAGGGAGCTAAAGTCACACTCTTGCGTGGGTAACTGTTTCAACTTCAATCCCCTCCAACCCTTCCAAACGAATTATATACGTTTTACAGTGAGTTAATAACGTTTTATTATGGAAGAGTTACCACTTTACTGATCAGCACCGTTTTGGGGCATGCTTGATGGGTAATGACTTGACAGAGAAAAATATTAAGAACTGTACCTACCCAAATATTAATATCAGTATCTCTAGTTCATTGAGTTACTAGAGGTACGTACAGATGTGGTACGTAATAATTATTTAGATGATAAAAGCCTGTTGAGTGTCAATATCAGCACGTAAGTCTGCTTTATGGTTAAAAGTTAAAGGACAGTATCAGTATTAAAATCTGTGTCTAGTTATATTAAATGTGATCGATATTAACTATAATACGTGATTCGCTATTTAGCTATTTGGGATAGAATGTCAGACTTAAGCACACAGTGCTCCGTAGAAGACAGACGCGCGGCCGACATTTTCGAAGGTTAAAGATAGCGACATGTTCTTTTCTTTAGTACACATACATCATATTGACACTGAATCAACATTTGTTTTATATCTTAACCATTTATGTTACACTTTGTTCCCGGAAACACCATGCATTGGAATTTTCGCTCCATGGTCTGACTCTTATTTGTGCATCACAACCCCCGTAAATGATGTCCGGTATAAAATCGTTAATCGATCAACGTTTGCGAGTGCAGGAGGCAAATATTAATACAGTGAAAATTGTAGCACATTGTCATGATTTAGTTTCATGATGAAATATGAAAATGTTTGTAAACCAAGGCTAATGCACAATAAATTAATTGTTTGACATAAATGTATTGCTTTTACGCCACCCATTCATTCCTCCAGTGAGCAATGTCCTACGTATCCTACGTGTATATAACGTCTTGTTAAAGAGGGCAGCTGACGTCTCTGACAGGAAAATGAAGTAAAATGGAAAATGAAGTGCAACTACACTCCTGGAAAATGAAATAAGAACACCGTGAATTCATTGTCCCAGGAAGGGAAAATTTTATTGACACATTCCAGGGGTCAGATACATCACATGATCACACTGACAGAACCACAGGCACATAGACACAGGCGACAGAGCATGCACAATGTCGGCACTAGTACAGTGTATATCCACCTTTCGCAGCAATGCAGGCTGCTATTCTCCCATGGAGACGATCGTAGAGATGCTGGATGTAGTCCTGTGGAACGGCTTGCCATGCCATTTCCACCTGGCGCCTCAGTTGGACCAGCGTTCGTGCTGGACGTGCAGACCGCGTGAGACGACGCTTCATCCAGTCCCAAACATGCTGAATGGGGGACAGATCCGGAGATCTTGTTGGCCAGGGTAGTTGACTTACACCTTCTAGAGCACGTTGGGTGGCACGGGATACATGCGGACGTGCATTGTCCTGTTGGAACAGCAAGTTCCGTTGCCGATCTAGGAATGGTAGAACGATGGGTTCGATGACGGTTTGGATGTACCGTGCACTATTCAGTGTCCCCTCGACGATCACCAGAGGTGTACGGCCAGTGTAGGAGATCGCTCCCCACACCATGATGCCGGGTGTTGGCCCTGTGTGCCTCGGTCGTATGCAGTCCTGATTGTGGCGCTCACCTGCACGGCGCCTAACACGGATACGACCATCATTGGCACCATGGCAGAAGCGACTCTCATCGGTGAAGACGACACGTCTCCATTCGTCCCTCCATTCATGCCTGTCGCGACACCACTGGAGGTGGGCTGCACGATGTTAGGGCGTGAGCGGAAGACGGCCTAACGGTGTGCGGGACCGTAGCCCAGCTTCATGGAGACGGTTGAGAATGGTCCTCGCCGATACCCCAGGAGTAACAGTGTCCCTAATTTGCTGGGAAGTGGTGGTGCAGTCCCCTACGGCACTGCGTAGGATCCTACGGTCTTGGCGTGCATCCGTGCGTCGCTGCGGTCCGGTCCCAGGTCGACGGGCACGTGCACCTTCCGCCGACCACTGGCGACAACATCGATGTACTGTGGAGACCTCACGCCCCACGTGTTGAGCAATTCGGCGGTACGTCCACCCGGCCTCCCGCATGCCCACTATACGCCCTCGCTCAAAGTCCGTCAACTGCACATACGGTTCACGTCCACGCTGTCGCGGCATGCTACCAGTGTTAAAGACTGCGATGGAGCTCCGTATGCCACGGCAAACTGGCTGACACTGACGGCGGCGGTGCACAAATGCTGCGCAGCTAGCGTCATTCGACGGCCAACACCGCGGTTCCTGGTGTGTCCGCTGTGCTGTGCGTGTGATCATTGCTTGTACAGCCCTCTCGCAGTGTCCGGAGCAAGTATGGTGGGTCTGACACACCGGTGTCAATGTGTTCTTTTTTCCATTTCCAGGAGTGTATTTATCCGTAAGTATTTGAGATATCACATACAAAAATCACTCCGTATCCATGGTTTGATGGCAACGAGTGGTCTGAACGACAGACCTGCGTGAATATTGTCTGGAAGATTACAGCGTGAGCAATACGTGCTCCGCTACTTCTCGGTTACCTGTTATTTTTTTCGTGAACGCTCACTTCCGCGCTGTGCGGTGCTATTAGCGTTCCCACGGCACCATGTGGCGTAGGTCATTAGCCGCCTCGCAGACAAGGGCGCCGGGCTCGCTGCAGGCCACTCCGCAAAGTGCTCGCTCTCACCTTGGGCCCGTGGGAAGTGCCTCGCGGAGAGCTGACCTTCCGCAAGACGGTGTCAGCGAGCGGAAGCGCACGGCCCGGGTCGACACCGCCTCTTACCTGCGTCCGCCAAGGCGACACTGTGTGTGTGTGTGTGTGTGTGTGTGTGTGTGTGTGTGTGTGTGGCCGGCAGGCGAGCAGCCGCGGCCACTGCGACCGCAAATTGTCGCCGGCCGTTATCCACTTGCGCCTCGTCCGGCCCAGCGTCAGCGCGTTCCGGCGGCTGTTGCGCGACCGTGGGACGACCTGCCACCAGCCTGACCTCACGCCGACACCCTACTGACCCAGCGGTGTTCTCTGCTAGCCGTGGACACAGCGCAACGTAATACGCCTGAACGCCCTTTAGGACTGCAATATCGCTCGTACCAGTCGACAACACTGACGTACTTTATTGTTATGATGGTTATGTAATCATTAGCGTACAGTAATTTATTGTACACTTCAATCCGTAACAAAAATGAATCATAGAGCACAAGAACCAAGGCATCATCCTCACACAGGATATGTCTTATTAATGCTATATGATGATAACTCAAACTCACTTCTTCGATTGCAATACTCCCAGTTTGAAAAACACAAAAAGTAGAGTACACGTGGGGAAATTGGAGTCAGAAGAATTTGTAATGAAGAACGGACTTAAGCAGGGAGATGCCCTGTCTCCGCTAGTTCTTAATTTATTCTTTGTGGTGTACGTAGTGTGCCCGCATCTCGTGGTCGTGCGGTAGCGTTCTCGCTTCCCACGCCCGGGTTCCCGGGTTCGATTCCCGGCGGGGTCAGGGATTTTCTCTGCCTCATGATGGATGGGTGTTGTGTGATGTTCTTAGGTTAGTTACGTTTAAGTAGTTCTACGTTCTAGGGGACTGATGACCATCGATGTTAAGTCCCATAGTGCTCAGAGCCATTTGAACCATTATTTATTTATTTATTTATTTTTGTACGTACTGTAAGACCTTCGGTACACACACCATCAGATTATTTGACTTGTCGCTCTAACGAAGTAGGCGAGTGTCAGCACACATTTATTAAAATAAGAACAAGCATAAAAATTACTTAACTTGATTCTGGAAGCTATTTACAATTGACAATCTGAAATTCCTTTGGTCTTGGTACGTTAAACTTCTTCTCACACATCTCTGATACTTGACAAAGGGTCTATACATTTATCTTCATGGCTATGTACAGGAATATGATATTCGTATTAAACGCAGACTGAAACTTGACTATAGACTGGTGCAGACTAATGCAGACCAATGCAGACTGACTAATCGGAGGTCTATACACTCGTTATAATACCTCAAGCGTTCAGGTATCACTGCGCGAGTGTGATCCGCGAGGAGAAAAGGTTCTACGTTACCAGCAGTCTCATTGGCTGCGTTACATATTAGTACGCGGATCGGCGGAAGCAGAATTTGGTCCGTCTCTAATACAGCGCTATCTCGTAGTGCGGAGACGGACGAGCGCTGCGCTGCGCCTGCGCTGCTGTGTTTAGCGGAGGGCGCTCTAGTGGGAAAGTTGTGTACGCGCTGACTACGCGCAATTATGTACACAACAGTCCTGGAATATATTGTATGAATGGCAGCAGATAATTCAGAGGTTGTGGAGTTAAATGGAAATATTAAGAGACTAGGGTATGCAGATGATCATTAGCGATAAGAAAGAATCTGTAATAGCAAATGCGAATGCGTCAATCAAGGCTAGTGAAGATGTAGGTGTAAGGATAAGTGAAGACAAAACTAAATACCTGGTTATTACTAGAATGCCAACAGCAGTAGATCAAGGAAATGTTAAGAGTTAGAGACATGCAGTAGGAAAAAGTGAACACATTTAAGTATCTAGGCGTGGACATCACATCGAGAAATGAGATTGAATCTGAACTGAAGAAGAGATTACGGGCGAGAAATGAGTGCTACTTCTCACTGAATAGATTACTTTCATCACAGATATTGTCTAGAAATTTAAAGATTAGAATATACAAAACTATTATTCTACCAGTTATGCTGTATGGGTGCGAGACTTGGTCTCTCACTGTGCAAAATGAAAAGCCCTTTCGAATATTTGAAAACAAAATTTTGAGGAAAATTTTCGGAGCAAAAAGGAGTGACATTAGTGGAGAGTGCCGGAAACTGCATTACGAAGAAGTTCACGAACTCTGTTCAAGCCCTGAGGTAATCAGTATTATTAAATCAGGTAGGCTGCGATGGGCGGGTTACGTAGCTCGAATGGATGAGGGCAGGGCAGCGTGCAGAGTACTGGTAGGGCACTTAGAGGGAAAACGTCCTGTGGGGAGACCGAGGCGTAGATGGGAGGACAATGTGAACGCTGATTTGAGGAGCCTAGGTATTGAAGGTGAATGGAAGGAAATAGCCCAAGACAGGGACAGATGACGAAAATACGTTGCTACAGTAATGGACTCTCGAGTCCGGTATGACAAGTGAGTAAGTAAGTAAGTAAGTATGTATATGATAATAATAATAATAATAATAATAATAATAACTAGGCTTCCTAGAACTCTGTTGAGACAGACACTTTTGGACATTTCGTATACTTTAGGAGAGCTCAGGATAGACAGTAAAAATTAGGAAACCAATCTGCAAGAGTCTCTCAGGCACATTGTCTCAAGTGATGTATCTTGTTGGAACATCTCACCTTTCTGAATTACATACAAGAGTCCTACAGTGAGATGGCATCTCCCTGCTTGTGTTTAACGTTGTGTTGAACAAAGACATCAGAGACTGTGGCAAAGAAATCGGAAATCTAGAGTATGAACATTGGGACCACGGGACACAGAATCAGAGTGAAGTACCTAGCTTTTGCTTATTATTTACTTACTTTGTGATTCTGGAAGAAGCTCTTTTATTTGTTTCATTTACCGAAGGACTAGCATCCATTTTGTTTCACTTTCTGAAGAACCATCTTTCACTTTGTTTCATTCTGGAGGATATCTCTGTGGAAATTGTGTCAGTAAACATTTATTTGTCCCTATATCTGTGCTGTTTACCTGTGCCAAATATACAGTCAGTGGTGAATAAGAAGTCTTAAAAAGTTCTACTAGTCTGTTCGCCCACAACGAATATAACTGTGTTGCGCTATATGTTGAAAACTGATTTCCACTATGTCTCGATTATGGCGCGTAGGTATTCGAACACCAGAGCTTCCACTACTCTTTCGATTTTCTGACGTGCACAAATACATCGCCTGTCACACCCTTATTTGTCATTCACTCTAGTTTGACCATTCTGCATCAGCTAAAAAGAGTGTCGTATGATGGTTGGTTGTTGCCATACACTTCCACCAATTTATGATGTAATATTTCAACATTGTTCCCGTTCAGATTTAAGAAACTTACTACCGACCGATATTTCCCTTCATAAAGGAACTGCGAAAATTTATTTTGGTTTCACTAGCAACGTGCTATGGTAGTGTGGTGTGGTAGTATCAGTGTCTACCATGACTGCAGATATGTGTCTGTACTCCAACAAACTAATAAATACGCATCTTCGTATTTTCGAGGTTAAAACTGAAATTTTTTACCTACTTCTCCCACGAAATAACATGCACAAAAATCTGGATGGATTTCGTGGAGCAGCAGATCGCATAGAGAGCTGAAGAACAACTTACAGGAAGAGTCAGATCCTGTTTTTCACTGATTACGACGAATTTCGGGATACTTATCGGGCTCCATTCCCCATATTTTTCCAGCCTGATCCGAAACTGATCTTGAATCATAACTTTTGGGTTCGATTTTTGGAAAATGAAAGCATATTAATCTAAGCCCTTTCAGGGGGAGACAGTTTCTCGTGGCCTCTGAATCGTGAGATTTGAGGTCTTACACAATATTGTGCATTCGTATGTATCAGAAGCAGAAGTCAGTATCCCAAAACGTCTTCTGGCTTGTACTTTGCAAATCACTCGTACGACAAGTTGTAGAGTATTTCTTAAGTGTGTGGAACCTAAACGAGATAGGACTATCAGGGGATACTGAATGTATATATAGAAGGGCATCACGAATGGTCACAGGTTTGTTCAATCCCTGGGAGAGTGTCACAGAGATACTGAAGGAACAGAACTGGAAAACTCTTTAAGGTAGACGGAAACTATCTCGAGAAAGAGTGTTAACGAAGGTTCAAGAACTGGATTTGTGTTATTCCTCTAGCAATATGCTACAACACCCTGCGTATCGCTCACATAGGGGCCGTGAGGATGTTAGAATAGTTACTGCACGCATAGAGGTATTCAAACATCATTCTTCCCACGCTCCATACGTGAATGGAACACGAATAAATCCTAGTAATTAGCAGCGCGGGGTAGCCGAGCGGTCTAAGAAGTCTTGTTACGGTCCGCGTGGCTTCCGTCGTCGCTGGTTCGAGTCCTCCCTCGGGCATGGCTGTGTGTGGCGTCCTTAGCGTAACTTAAAGTTAGATTAAGTAGTGGGTGAGCTTAGGGACCGATGACCTCAGCAGTTTGGTCCCATAAGACTTCACCACAAAAAATCCTAGTAAGTGGCACAGTGGGACGTACGCTGTGCCATTCACCTCAAGGTGTTTTGCGCAGTAATAATGTAGATATATAAGTAGATGTAGATGACCACGCCATGTATTCTGCAATTGCACCTGAAACGTAGGTTCATTATTTTACACCATTATGCCTTTCACTATGCCAAAAAATAATACTTTATTTGTTTACGTCGTATTCTATCATAAATAATTGACCTACAACTCATATCAAGCTGTTTCTTGATGGCTAGAAATTTAGTTTCGAAACATCGCATCTAAATACTACGCAGAACATGAGATATTCTTTTATACTCCTCAGACTTTAAACATTCATAGTTTTAAGTGTAAATTTTGATTTTTAGTCTTCGTTTGTTAATATAGCAGCCATCTCTGCAGCGTTATACCTTCGGTCTACGTGTTCCGTTATTTGTAATTGGCAACGGAATGAAAAAAAAATATTGCCACTACAGTTCATTAACACTAATTTTTATCCATATTCTCTTTAGAAAATTTAGCCCCCCCCCCCCCCCAACTCCTCCCGCTCTCCCCTACCGCAGAATGGTCATACATTTGCGATACACTTTCTCAGCGAATCGTGGAGGCAGTATTGGCCATTCACTTTCCTGTGGTCACGTCTCCTTATTTGTGATTGGGAACGGAATGAAAAAAATATTGCCACTACAGTTCATTGACACCAATTTTTATCCGTATTCACTTTAGAAAATTTAGACCCCCCCTTCCTCCCCAACTCCTCCCCCTCCACCTTATCGCAGAATGGTCATACATTTGCGATACACTTTCTCTGCGAATCGTGCCAGCGGTATTGGCCATTCACTTTCCTGTGGTCACGTCTCCTTCAGCTGTAACCCTGACATTATCAGACCGCAAAATTGGTAGTTTGTCCGAAACCTGTATCTCTGAAAACGAAAGGAAGGAAAGAGAAGGTACTGACAATGGTCAAAGCGGGCCATTCCATCACTGATTATATAAACAATGACGCTGTTCAAGGTGAAAACAAAATTACAGTTGCGTGCAGTTTTACAAGTGTTGTTACACCTTAGCAGGGAATCGAACGTGTAGTGTATTACATCTGTTTAAGAATAGTGTTATTCTCCACTCTGACGCTACGTAAATAATTTTTTCTTTCACACATAAAATGCAGGCGGCTTTTGGAATGCAAAGAAAGGTAGCTACGACAGGTTTAAAACTCAAGCCGGGTAACGTTTCTTTCATTCAACACGGAAATTCATTTCGCTCACTAGTTCGCATTACAACTTACTCTGTTGACGAGGCAGTTCCCTTACCGTGAGCTCAACTTTCCTGTGGATTTTAAACATTTTACACTAAGATGGAATACAGTTTGTGGTATGTTTTCCTGGAAACTGTGGCGTCATTTTTTTTTCAAAGCTCTACATCTTTACATTCAAAACCATATTAATGTGGGTCGCTTAGTACAGTTCGTGTAGCATTCTCGAACTGAACAAGGGAAGAGTTGACTGAAAGTACGCCTCCATATTTCGGAATTGTCTGACTCCACCACCACAGTAATTTTATGAAACGTAGGTGGCACAACTAAAATACTGCTACATAACACCACCACCGAAACTTTAACACCAAGCATCTCAGTAACGCAGAAAGCTTATCTATTAAATCAAGTTGGTTGAGCATTTCTGTCATACTCTCACATATAAGTAACGATTCCGTAAAATATCACTCTTGTCTTCTTTCGAACTTCAATGTTACACCGGTTGATACTAAATAATAAGGATACAAAACTATCAACTGACGTTTTCGTAAGCTACATTTCCGGATAACCACGTTCTACCATCTCCGACTCTTACAACTTGTTTCGTTTCAAATTTCAGTATTATTCTCTCTCGATGCATACTCGTAAGTAATTAACTGTTGCGATTGTTTACAGTAAGCGAAATCATGCGTCGTGTAGAATTATTGGCTGGGGCAGCCCAATGGGCTGTTCAGTTGCTGAATCGGAATGGGTTTCACTATTCACTTAACGGTTTGTGTGAGTGCAAGGTACACCAACGGAGGTAGGTATAAATTCTGTGGACAATATATGTTATCAGAACGATAAACGCAGTAATTTTTGTTTTTTACAATATGCGAACATCTAGTGCAGTAATGTAGAAACTCAGATGATATACGGGTATATAGCATTTCCACTTTCTCTTCGTTGGTGTACATTCCACCTACTCAAACGTTCACTAAACACGGCTGAATGAAAGACCGCTGTGCAGTTTCTTCGTGTTTCCATTTGTTTACTGTCTACTCCAACAAATGAAAGATTTACGTTAGCACGGGGACATGCACTGTGATCTGGTATAGGAGAATCAGAGTCACTTTTATGTTTATGTGAATGGAACATTGTGGTACGTCTCTAAACAGACGTTTAGGAGAGAACGTGCATAACAAGATAAGAAATGTATGCTGCTCTTTCAAAAGACGTACTGCTGTTCTTATCTTCGCAATGATCGAAGTTACATGAAAGCCAATCACGCTACTTTGCCTGTTTTGATTTACATATGGAGACACAATGACTGGGACTAACCCCTGTTGCCCGCATGAAAACTAATTTTATTGTGCGGCATCTCTTCCTTTTATTCTACTAAAGCCAGCCAGTACTCTTGAAGAAGTCAAAAATGGTTCAAATGACTCTGGGCACTATGGGACTTAACACCTGAGGTCATCAGTCCCCTAGAACAGACAACTACTTAAACCTAACTAACCAAAGGACATCACACACATTCATGCCTGAGGCAGGATTCGAACCTGCGACCGTAAGCTGAAGAGATCACTGAGTCGTCAGTCTTCTGAGTGGTTCGATGCGGCACGATACGAATATCCCTCTTGTACCAACCACTTCGCATCAGGGTGCCACTTGCAACCCATGTCCTCAATTCTTTGCTGGATGAAGCCCGATCTCTGTTTTCCTCTACTGTTTTTTACCCTCTGTAGCTGATGATGTAGCATGATGTAAGTTATTCCATTATGTCTTAACAGATATCCTACCATACTATCCCTTCTTCTTGTTCGTGCCTTCCACACATTCCTTTCCTCATCGCTTTTGCGGAGAACCTTCTCTTTCCTTACTTTATCATTCCAACTAGTTTTCAACACTTTCCTGTAGCACCACACCTCAAACGCTTCGATTCTCCCCTTTTGCTGTTTTCCACTGTTCACCATAGCATTCTGTGCTCCAATGTACATTCTCAGAAATTTATTCGTCAAACTAAAGGCTATGTTTGATACCAATAGACCTCTCTTGGCCAGGAATTCCCTTTCTGCCAGTGGTGTTATGCTTTTTTAGGGGAATTTTGTTGCCTAGATAGCAGAATTCATCTAATTCGTGGTCACTAATCTTGATATTAAGTTTGTCACTGGTCTCATTTCAGCTACCTCCCATTACTTTCGTCTTTCTTCGATTTACTCTCAATCCATATGCTGCACTAATCAGATTGTTCATTCCATTCAACACTTCCTGTAATTCTTCTTCAATTTCACTGAGGATGCCATGAGAAAATCTGATCAGTTACATCCTTTCACCTTGAATATTAATTCCACTGTTGCATTTTCTTTCATTGCCAAATTGTTTCTTCGAAGCGTGGATTGATCAAAAGGGGGAAAGATTACATCCCTGTCTTGCATCCTTTTTAATCCAAACACTTCGTTCTTGTTCTTTCACTCTTATTCTTTCCTCTTGGCTCTTGTACACACTGCATAAACCTTTTTCTCCATATAGCTCACCCCTATTATTCTCTGACTTTTCTGCATCTTGCATCATTTTACATTGTAAAACGCTTTTTCCAGGTCAACAAATCCTGTGAACGTGACTTAATTTTTCTTTGTTCTTGCTTCCATTATCGACAGCAACGTCACAACCGCCTCCCGGTTGGCTCTACTTTGCCTAATCTTCGTCCGTATTAAGTTGTGATCTGATTAAATATCTTCCTTTCAAACCAGTAGCCTGACGATGGTGCTTTTCCAAGTATATCTCATCCTCTTGTGATTCTTGAATAGTGTATTCACCATTGCTAGATGAGATTTATTGCAGAAATCTATTAGTCTTTCTCGTCACCCATTCCTACTACTAAGCCCACATTCTTCTTCCTTATATTCCTTCCTCTTCAACTGCCTTCTAATCCCTCATGATTACTAGATATTCGTACTGATTTTTAGGTCATCTCGTTTGCTGAGAGGCCAGCGCACCCTGGTCCGTTTTGAAGATGTTCTCCGCTTGGGGACTGGGTGTTGTCTCGTGCTAATCATTATTTCATCAACAGCGATACGAAAGTTGCCCTGAGGGGCGTCAACTCGGAAGATTTGCATGTCGGTGGCAGAATTTCATCCCGTGGGGGCTCCATCAATACCATGCGATAATCGTCATCCATTTACGTTCTGAATTTCTCATTCAGTATCCTCCTACACTTTCCCTGCCTCTTCTTCCGCTTACTACGTCGGCATATATACCCGAACTATGGTTGTCTATAGTGACTTTCTGTACATTCTGATTATAATAACCCTGTGACTGAACTTTCCGCTGTAACTCGCTCTCTGCCCTACCTACCTGTTGTTGTGGCCTTCACTCCAGAGGCTGCTTTGATGCAGCCTATTCATAACGAATCCTATCTATTCGTAACGAATCCTTCTCACGTTATACCCTACACTCAGCTGACCTTAATTTCTTATCTTCTTTCCTTTTCACTTCACTGACCCACACTATACCTACATTAATCCTTTGCATTTCCCATCCCCGATTTTCTAGCGTTCCTACCACGTTCTGACTTCTGACATTCCGAGCCACGACACGTAGTACGTTATCCTTCCGTTGATTATTTAGTCAGTGTTTTTCTCGTGGTCACCTCCCCCATTCAAGTCCCCTCAAGGAGATAAAAATGGGAGACTAGTCCGGAACTTTCGCCAATGGAGAGATCATCACTATTTTCAATTACAAGTCACATGTTTCCATTGTCTTCTGCCTCCATTTCCTTCTGAATCCACAGGTCATATGGCTTGTCACTTAAAAGTGTCTTAATTATTTTTCCAATGCACAAGTTTCCAGACTAGTCCTACATTCGGATGTCGGTGTGGGGACTGCCAAGTGGGCGGTGACCAACAGACTGAATAACCAACGAAAGGATAACGTTCTACGAGTCGGCGAGCGGAATGTCAGTAGATTTGAGTAGTACGGGTGTTAGAAAGTGGGAAAAGGGAAATGCTAAGGATTACTTTAGATATAGGGGGGATGGGGGGTCAGTGCAGTGAAATGGAAGACAAGGAGATGTGAGCAGACGGGAATAGTGCAATACCAACAGTAGCAGTAAAAGGTGTAATGGGAGTAGTGTAATATCAACAGCAGCAGTAAAAGGCGTAAGGGGAGTATTATTCGTTATGAATAGGAAGGTAGGGCAGAGAGTGGGTTAATGTGAACAGTTCAATGACAGGTCTGCTCAATTTTGTTCAAGAATACATGCCGAAGTCGCAAGCGGATTGTGAAGAAATGGAGAATGTGTAGGGGGAGACAACGAGCAAGTCAGTACGTAAAGGGAAATGAAAATATAATAGCCAAGGGGGATTGGATGGCTGTTGTACAGGAAAGACTAGAATAAAGTATCACAGGAGACTATACGCTTGGTAATAAGAATGAAGGCGGAGAAACAGTGAGTTCTGCAATAAATTTCAGATGATAATTGACGTGAAGCCATCATACAACAGATACATAACCAATATTGAGGATATTCAGCCCAGTTATCAGTCGTGTGATAATTGTCACAATATTTTCCGCTACAAGATTTTCCAATTTTCAAGTGCTAAAATCAAGGAAAGCGGATAAAACAATCGACAGACATATATAAGGATTACAGATGTCTTGTGTTATAATCTACAATAAAAAATTTTGTGCCATTAGGCGTCGTCACAACTTAAAAATTAGCTGTACACGTGCGTTTGAAAAAACCATAAAACATAAAACACTACAACCGGTGCATCCACCATTCCCGAGGTATAGTTGCAACCGGAAAGCAGCTGCCATCACCAATCAATGATGATATCTACTTAACGCCTAATGTTCAGCACCAACGATATTAGTGACTGTTTCATAGATATTCAGAAAAATGTCTGCCATAATCCCTGTTAAAGCACATCAGATTGCTGAACCATTATTCTGTACATAAAACTTACCATTAAACTTAAAATAGTTGAAAGATAAAACAAACTGTAATAACCCACATAAATTAATCAATTTTCATATCAGAGTGTTTATGATGCTCACGTAAGTTGTTTTCTGCAATGTCTGTCGTTTCTTCCACTGGGACAGATTTGTACAAATTAGATACATCTAATGAGGACATCTGTAACTCTTATACAGACTGTTACGAAAAGGTACCGCCAAACATTCAGGAAACATTCCTCACACACAAATAAAGAAACGGTGTTATGTGGACAAGTGTCCGGAAACGCTTAATTTCCATGTTAGAACTCATTTTAGTTTCGTCAGTATGTACTGTACTTCCTCGATTCACCGCCAGTTGGCCCAATTGAAGGAAGATAATGTTGACTTCGGTGCTTGTGTTGACATGCGAATCATTGCTCTACAGTACTAGCATCAAGCACATCAGTACGTAGCATCCACAGGTTAGTGTTCATCACGAACGTGGTTTTGCAGTCAGTGCAATGTTTACAAATGCGGAGTTGGCAGATGTTCATTTGATGTATGGATTAGCACGGGGCAATAGCCGTGGCGTGGTACGTTTGTATCGAGACAGATTTCCAGAACGAAGGTGTCCCGACAGGAAGACGTTGGAAGCAATCGATCGGCGTCTTAGGGAGCACGGAACATTCCAGCCTATGACTCGCGACTGGGGCAGGCCTAGAACGATTAGGACAACTGCAATGGACGAGGCAATTCTTCGTGCAGTTGACGATAACCCTAATGCCAGCGTCAGAGAAGTTGCTGCTGTACAAGGTAACGTTTACCACGTCACTCTATGGAGAGTGCTACGGGAGAACCAGTTGTTTCCGTACCATGTACAGCGTGTACAGGCCCTATCAGCAGCTGATTGGCCTCCAAGGGTACACTTCTGCGAATGGTTCGTCCAACAATGTGTCAATTCTCATTTCAGTGCAAATGTTCTCTTTACGGATGGGGCTTCATTCCAATGTGATCAAATTGTAAATTTTCACAATCAACATGTGTGGGCTGACGAGAATCCGCACGCAATTGTGCAATCACGTCATAAACACAGATTTTCTGTGAACGTTTGTGCAGGGATTGTTGGTGGTGTCTTGATTGGGCCCCATGTTCTTCCAGTTACGCTCCATGGAGCACGTTATCATGATTTCATACGGGATACTCTACCTGTGCTGCTAGAACATGTGCCTTTACAAGTACGACACAACATGTGGTTCGTGCACGATGGAGCTCCTGCACATTGCAGTCGAAGTGTTCGTACGCTTCTCAACAACAGATTCGGTGACCGATGGATTGGTAGAGGCGGACCAATTCCATGGCCTCCACGCTCTCCTGACCTCGACTCTCTTGACTTTCATTTATGGGGGCATTTGAAAGCTCTTTTCTACGCAACCTCGGTACCAAATTTAGAGACTCTTCGTGCGCGTATTGTGAACGGCTGTGATACAATGCGCCATTCTCCAGGGATTCCATGCGACGGAGGGTGGATGCATGTATCCTCGCTAACGGAGGACATTTTGAACATTTCCTGTAACAAAGTGTTTGAAGTCACGCTGGTACGTTCTGTTGCTGTGTGTTTCCATTCCATGATTAATGTGATTTGAAGAGAAGTAATAAAATGAGCTCTAACATGGAAAGTAAGCGTTTCCAAACACATGTCCATATAACATATTTTCTTTCTTTGTGTGTGAGGAATGTTCCCTGAAAGTTTGCCCGTACCTTTTTGTAACACCCTGTATATTTGTCGGTATAAGGAGGATTATTTTATCTGATTTCCTTTTTTTTACTACTTTAAAATGGGATAATATTGTCCCAAAACATATTGCGGAAATAATCTCACGATTGACAACTGGGCTCAATATCCTCAATGTTTTCTGAATATCAGCTGTATGATGGCTTCACTTTAGTTATCCTGGAACGTACCGGACCTGACGCACTTCATGTTTAGGAACAAACAAGGAAACAAGAGGATGGATCGATAGCAAGGTTTGAAAATTGTAGTGCCCAACAAGGAAACACGCGAAAACATACACAGGGCCCGTACTCTTCGTATGAAAATTATAAAAGTGATCCAGCACATCAGTTTTAATAAACGGCGTATAGAAGCGATGTAATCCCCCATCTATGTGACAAAATGCTTCAAGTTTAACGTAAAGAACAGTTTAACGAATAAGTCAAGGAAAAGATTTTGTAAAATGTGGTTAGACAGAGAGATTAGAGTTTGACGAATTATACATTGTTATCAGTGGGTTAGTTCTTAAAACGAGAGACGATAGTTAAGACACGTGAAAAGAAGTTCCTACATTTGGTAACGAAGAAGATCAAAAAAATGTTCCTGGGTATTAAGACGTGGTCGAATGGATTAAAACCCAGCACTTCGTCCCGATCTGCGGAGGATATTTTCAAGCGGTATCGTAACTTCTTCGATAATCCCATGCACACCCTGGCTCGTTATTGACTACGGAAATGACTCCTCTATATAAATATTTAAAATACAAAGTTCCGCCAACAACAAAGATGAAAAACATCCATAAATTTGTGGCGGAAACAAAACCTATTGCCGATAGTTTAAAAAAGTCGAGGGAGGAAAGGTGTAATTTAGCATATTCAGCAAAAATAATTCCAAAGGAATTATCAGTTGACAGGGAGAGCGGAGAATCGAAGGTACTGAAGCAGTTACACCATAAGCTGAAAGAAAATGATACGTTTGTGCTAAAAGGGGACAAAGTGAACACAGTTATGGGGAGGGAAGATTACGTGGATAAAGTAAATAGTTTCTGCGAAGAAAATGGAATAATAGAAAATAAATATGACTTTACTAGTAGATTTCAGGCAGGGCTTAAGAGACACTCAGTTTTTGTTTACAAAAGAAGAAGTATGTAGTTGTATAATAATGAATCCGGAGGCTCCGTATTCGGACGGCAATATAACAACCCGTGACGACGGGGAACCGCTACGGCCCCTGGTGAATGGGAGAAGAAGTCCTGGAGCTAGATTAAGTGAGATCCTTCGGAAAAGGTATAGATATAATGAAACCTCTTGTTTCAAAATAGTAAGGAGGTAGCACACTTGATCAAAAAGGCAACGTATTTGACGGTTAGCCTCATTAGATGTAGCTAATCTGCGTACATTTGTGCCAGTGGAGGAAACGATAGGCATTATAAAAACCGCTTACGTGCCCATGGTAAAATATTTGATGCGAAAATTGATGAATTTATAGGGTCATTTAAATCTGTTTTATCGTTCAACCATTTTAAATTAAATGGTAAGTTTTGTCTACAGTTTAAAGGTTTAGCAATAATAGGATGTGCATTAGCAGGGCTTATGACAGACATCACCTTGAAAGTACGAAACAGTTTTTCTAAAGATAAATGATAAGTACAGTTATAAAATACAGATATATAGAAGGTATAATGATAATATTTTCATAGTGTATGACGGATCCGAGGAAGAAATAAAAGGGTTGGCGAAAGACTTCCATAAGATACACAAAGATGTAGTTTTTACGCTACAGTATAAGGAACATGAACTCTTCAATTATCAGGACATGAAGACCGAGAATAAGAATAAGTCCTGATGCCACTCCCAGAATGAAAAGTAGCATTTTCAAAAATGCGCTGCACAGGGCTAATTCCATACGTCTAAGTCCGGAAAACAAGAATGAGGAAATAAGAACCCTTACACAAATAGCACTAGAAAATGGTTTTGACGCGGGTTTGATAGATCGGTTGCATGTAGCACTTAGACATGGTAACCAGTAAAATGATAAAAATCGAGACAAATACAGAGTCATACCGTATTGGTGGACCATTTGACATAAATTAGCGAGGTTGTTTAACAACAAATTACGACAGAGGCTGAGGAAAAAGATTGACACAGATGAGAAATGAATGAGAAAGTCGAGAGTGTATGAAGTGAGATGTCAGGATTGTGAAGCGAGATATGTGGGGCAGACGGAAGGAACTTTAAAGTCTGATTTAAACGGCATAATAAAAGAGGGAACGGTTCGTCAGTTGTAGCAAACCATCTCAAGAATTAGCAGAATTCGTTGGGAAATGTAACGGAAGGCATGAGATTGTTGCACGTTGAAGAAAAGGACTGTTGCTGTCAAGTTTAGAGCAGGTAGAAAATTATTGTACCTTGAATGAAGAGTAAGCCGGCGCTTTAAATGAGAGGTCTGATGGGTATTATTAGACACAATCTAGTGATATCCTCCTTAAGAAATAGCCACCTACATGTTTGCCTAGTAATAAAGGATTTACGCATTTTATTTCCGTTCTTAGAGGTAGGTTTATGTTAGATTCGTCTAGGACCAGACAGGAGTTTGCCAAAGATATTATGACAGACAGTAGCATCGTTGGTGCTGAGCATTAGCCTTTAAGCAAATATGATCATTGGCATGTAATGTTTTATGTTTTGCGGTTTAAATTGGTAATGTATGTGTGCAGCTTGTTGTTAAGTAGTATCGAGTCCTAAGGGCATACTTTTTTTCAGGTAGGTTATAACTCTTGACTTCTGTAATCCTTATATGTTTGTTTACATAATGAAGATAGTTTTTTCTGGTTTCCTTGCTTTAGCCAGATGTTCGATTTCTGAGAAAAATTGGAATAAACTATACGGAAAGACTGGTATATACGACATGTAAAAGAACCAAGTGGGAACAAAGAGAATGGAAGACCAATAACGAAATGTTTATATTAAAATGGATGAAGACGAAGATGTAGACTTTCACACCTACTGTTCTGTCCACGGTTCGAAGAAGCCACTGCGGAAATAAAAGAAAGGTTCAATAGTGGAATTAAAAGTCAAGGTGAAAGGGTATCAGTGATAAGATTTGCCTATGACAGTGCTGTTCTCTGTTGAAAGTAAAGAAGAGTTACTGTTTGTGCTAAAGAGACGAACACTCTAATGAGTACAGAATAGGGATTGATTGAAAATCAACGAATGACGATAGCAATGAGAAACAGCAGAAATGAAAACAGCTAGAATCATAACATTAGGATTGCTGTTCACGGTTTAGAAGAAGTTAAGGAATTCTCCTACTTAGTCAGCAAAATAACCCCTGAGCGACAGACCAAGAACATAGAATGCAAAAATGACTTACGTGACCAAGACAAGTGTAATTCCGTCAAACATGGGTTTTAATTTGACAAAGAAATTTCTCAGAAAGTACGTCTGGAGGACAGAATTGTATGGTAGGTAAAGATAGACTGTGGGAAAGCCAGGAAGGGAAATAATTGAAGCTTATGTGTTATTACGGACTGATAAGGTAAGGAAAGTGGTCTGCAGGCACGACGAGCGAAGGAATATACGGAAAACACCACCAGGAAGAGGAGTCAGGACGACAGGACATCTGTTAAGACATGACGGAATAACTCCCATAGTATAATGTTAGAGGAAGCTGCAGAGAGTAAAAACTGTATAAGAAGACGGAGTTTGGATTACATCCAGCAAAGAACTGAGAACTTATGTTTGAAATGCTACTATCAGGTAAATATGCGTCCTGGTTAAGCCCAGTACCGTAGAAATTCTCTTTAACCACTGATTCGGTAGCATTGGCTTGGTATGTTTCTCTTTTTTTGTCTTATCCAATTTTCTACATGCTGACTTTTGTTATGTATGTATAGTATGTTATCGTCATTTAAGCTATAACTGAGACATTTTCCGCTTCAACAAACAGAGTCGTTGCCATTGTACTAGCTATGCGGTAGCGTTCTCGCTTCCCACGCCCGGGTTCCCGGGGTCGATTCCCGGCGGGGTCAGGGATTTTGTCGGCCTCGTGATGGCTGGGTGTTGTGTGATGTCCTTACATTAGTTAGGTTTAAGTAGTTCTAAGTTCTAGGGGACTGATGACCATAGATGTTAAGTCCCATAGTGCTCAGAGCCATTTTTGTTCCTTACCAATAATATCTGGGTGACAAGGGCCCCACATCTTGTTTACCCAGTTGCTTTCCGTAGGCTCATAAGGGAATCCTTCCATTCTGGTCATCAGTCCCCTAGAACTTAGAACTACTTAAACCTAACTAATCTAAGGACATCACACAACACACAGTCATCACAAGGCAGAGAAAATCCCTGACCCCGCCGGGAATCCTTGTAGCTGGACATCATTTGCTTGATACACCTTTTACATTCCTTCAGGGAAAAAGTTATTTGGATGGTCAAGATAAATGGGACACCGTGCAGTTCAACATTTTTCTGATTTTACTGAAATCTAATATACATGTAGAACATAACACTAATAATGTGTGGATCATACTCTTAGACACGTATTGTCGAAAGTTCCGAAACTAAATTTTCTACAATATAAAAATTTTAACAATTAGTTAGAGAGATGCAAAGTGATTTATGAGCAGGTCTTTTCAATTGTATTGTTGGTATTGTAAATTTTACAGCTAACATTTTCTGAACTATAGCAGGAAACAGAAATTTCGCGAATATGACCAATATTAATTTTTATTTTAAGACATTTGAACACAAATTTGAAACCTTAACGCATAATCATTACCTATAATATGAAGCTCCTCTTAGAAATAAATTAGATTCAGCATTTGCTACGGATTCATGTTTCCAGGTATCACAGTAGAATATTTTTTCTTTGCACTTGCACACATTTGAGAAAGATAATCATGTCTTTCCCCTAGTTCACTTTGCAGATCTTTCAGTAGGAGCTGGTTTAACTAGTTTTGGTTTCTTAAGGCTCCTTTTGTTTTATTTCTGCTTCCAATAGTTTTTTGTAAATTTGAATTAACTCTTCTGCAATATGTTGATTTTTGGAAGTCGAATGATTCAGGAATGCATAATTTCCATTAGATTATCTTGCTTTCCCTGGTGGTTCTTGACTTATCTCTTCACTGATTTCTTCATCGACATTCTGATTATGGATTGGATTTAGTCATGTCAGTGTCCGAATCCCAAAAAATGGGCGGATCCAGTGCTGAAATTCCAGTTTTGATGACGCCATTGATAGCATTTTGTACGGTCACAGCTACGCCATATGACACTCCTAACAGCTGAGCATTCTAATACCGCTGCCAGCGTTTATGCGGAGCCGATTGCCAGCTACCTTATTGCAATAAGCTGAAAGTGGCTTTAAATTTGCAACGCATGTTGTCTGTAGGCTGTCAATGGCCTGTGGAGGTAGGCAAAGCAAGAGTACACAATTTTTTCTGCCAAAAGCACAACACATACAGCAGT
Source organism: Schistocerca gregaria (assembly GCF_023897955.1). Classification (NCBI taxonomy): domain Eukaryota; kingdom Metazoa; phylum Arthropoda; class Insecta; order Orthoptera; family Acrididae; genus Schistocerca; species Schistocerca gregaria. The sequence continues at coordinate 220,186,422 of NC_064921.1, forward strand.
ACAATTACTTGTTAAATTATTATGTTAAATCAGTTGCTAAAACATGTATAATGATCATTAATTTAAAATTTACTTTAGCAGTGATTCTCAGATGCCACGAACTACAAACTTCTATCCTGCCACTCCCCTTCCGTCAGGTCTCTTCTTTCCATGGCTTTGTCTACAGTTGCGCTCCATATTGCCCTCAGCCTCCCTCGGCTCCTTATACCTGACAGGGACCAGTTGAGTAAACACTGAGGCCATCGTTGTTCCTTCATCTGTCGAACGTGCCCATGCCACCTCAGTATTTGTGCGTCAGTCGTGTCTGTGATTGCTTTTACTGCATCCATATTCATTCTTAAAGATTCGTTCCGCAGTCGATCCACGTGGGTCGTTCTCGTGTTACGCTGTAAGCTGTCCATCTCGACAGCCTCATTTTTTGCCTGTCGTTCAGTATCCAACAATCTGCGTCATACGTCAGAAAGCTGTCAACCACAGCCCGTAGCATTACTACTTTGTTCGTTATTTTAAGATACACAGGCACAGTATGTAAGGAAATTGGTGATACAATTTATAAGACTACGCCTTATTTCGATAACTTACATTTTACTGCACAGAGTCCAGGGTAATTTCAAATATTTTTTCACTGTATTATAACAAAATAAGTAAGTTGTATGTTACATAAATTATAAATAGACTCTAGATATCTGTAAAACTACAAACGATTATTTTCACAAACGAATGTTTACGTCCTCAGAGCAAAAATGGGCTTGAACCACCCCACTCCTAAATTATGAACTCCCTGTCGGACTGGTCCCATAGAACAGCCAGAGGTTCCATTCTACGTGCCGCTTTACGGTGCTGATAGTTTGCTGGAAATGATAGTGGTACAGTTTGAAAGGGGATACTATTGGTAACACTACGCTGCTCGTATTGTGAAAAGCTCAGTCTGCACCGTAACACGCCGAGTTGTGGACTACAAAAACTACAATCCAATACTTTTGGTCCAGTATATAAATCAAATAGTGAACGATAGCATTACTGTAGTATTGGTAGAGCAAGAAACATGAACATGTAAGAGCGAAACTAGAAGCCGATGATTTCTCTTTCTTCCTCTTTGTTTGTTTGGTCGCCTCTTTCAGACTTCAGTATTGGTCTATTGTGTGTTTTATATCCTTACAGATGTAAATTTCATTTTATAAGGAATAAAAATTAGTTGATCGAGTAACTTTTGCGGTGTTATGTAAACAAGGCATTTACTTTTTACGCAAGTACAGTTTACGCACACAAACATGAAAAATCAATGTAACTGTTGCTATTTTGTACTCAATTGGACAATCTTCATCATGATCGTAGAGCTTTCTGTTAATATTGCCAAATGTGAAAGTTATTTATGAATAACTGAAATATGTATAATATGTGTTAGAAGTACTGAAGTAACTCCTGATGTATATCTACTTTGGGCTTACTTTTTTAGAAGATTGTGTTTTCTAGCGCTAGATATTAAATCTGTATTCTGTCTTTATTTTTAGTACAATATCGCTCTGTTTTTTATTACAGATCATAAGTTTTCGAGTAAACCCTGAATTAAACATAGAAAATTACAATTTTGCTATAAATATTGTTTATTTTTACTAACAGACGGAATGATAACTATTTAGAACAAAGCTGTTCCGCATCTTATACAGACCTTTATACACTACTGGCCATCAGAATAGCTACACCAAGAAGAAATGCAGATGATCAATGAATATTCATTCGGTAAATATATTATACTAGAATTGACATTTGATTACATTTTCATGCAATTTGGGTGCATAAATCCTGAGAAATCAGTACCCAGATCAACGACCTCTGGCCGTAATAACGGCCTTGATACGCCTGAGTCAATCAGAGTTTGGATGGCGTGTGCAAGTACAGCTGCCCATGCAGCTTCAACACGATACCATAGTTCATCAAGAGTAGTGATTGGCGCATTGTGACGAGCCAGTTGCTCAGCCACCATTGACCAGACGTTTTCATTTGGTGAGAGATCTGGAGAATGTGCTGGACGGGCAGCAGTCGAACATTATCTGTATCCAGAAAGGCCCGTACAATTAAATCAAGGGTAGAGCCACTAGTGGTAACACATCTGAAATATAACGTCCAATGTTCAAAGTGCCGTCAATGCGAACAAGACAAGACCGAAACGAGTAACCAATGGTACCCCATACCATCACGCCTGGTCATACGCCAGTATGGCGATGACGAATACACGCTTCCAATGTGCGTTCACCGCGATGTCGCCAAAAACGGATACGAGCATCATGATGCTGTAAACAGAACCTAGATTCATCCGAAAAAATGACGTTTTGTCATTCGTGCATCCATGTTCATCGTTGAGAACCTCATCGCAAGCGCTCCTGTCTGTGATGCAGAGTCAAGGGTAACAGCAGCCATGGTCTCCGAACTGATAGTCCATGCTACTGCAAACATCGTCAAACAGTTCGTGCAGATGGTTGTTGTCTTGCTAACGTCCCCATCTGCTGATTCAGGAATCGAGACGTGGCTGCACGATCCTTTACAGCCATGCGGATAAGATTCCTGTCATCTCGACTGCTAGTGATACAAGGCCGTTGGGATCAGCACGGAGTTCCGTATTACCCTCCTGAACCCACCGATTCCATATTCTGCTAACAGTCATTGGATCTCGACCAACCCGACCACCAATGTGGCGATACGATAAACCGCAATCGCGATAGGCTACAATCCGATTTTATGAAAGTCGGAAACTTGATGGTACGCCCACGAGGCATCACAACAACGTTTCACCAGGCAACGCCGGTCAACTGGTTGTTTGTGGATGTGGAAATGGTTGGACACTTTCCTCGTGTTAGCACGTTGTAGGTGTCGCCACCGGCGCCAACCTTGTGTGAATGGTCTGAAAAGCTAATCATTTGCATATCACAGCATCTTCTTGCGGTCGGTTAAATTTCGCGTCCGTGGCACTTCTTCTTCGTGGTGTAGCCATTTTAATGGCCAGTAGTGTATATCGTCACTCAGATTCTCGACAGTTCCCCACTTGCGATTGCTAGAGGAGCCTAGTACGACATGTAAAAGAAAACGATTATCACGAGGTAACGCCTGATAGAACATACCTAACATACAGGGAACGCGTTTACGACGATAACTGACCAATTCTACTAGAAAAACTACCGTAGTCTGCAATTACTTACAAATGTCTACAATTGTGGATGGTAGTTTTACAACTGAAGTAGCACGTACTATCGTGTGCTATTGGGCACAGTACGGCACGCAGATACCACCTCATCGTCAGACTGACCACATTCGTGGCACTCGGAGGACGGAAATGAAACCTTGTGCACCGGGCGCGCCTCCGGAGACACAGGAAGCAGGCTGCCGAAGGGAAAATACCCGCCTGGCCCCGGCCGGGCGCCTATATTGGTATTTAAAGCGGGTCGATATCGGCGGCGCGTGCGAAATGAGCCAGCCCGCTCGACGCCCCGCCGGGCCCACCAATATCGGCAGGGGGTGCTCTCCGCTCTGCCGCGCCAGCTGCTGCCGCCACACCAGAGTACATCCAAAGCAGAGGGCGCAGGCAGAGGCAGAGGCACGCCGCCCGCCTCCACTGCTGGAATGTTCATTTGCAGAGCGGCGCGCGCGCGTTATGGAGCCCGCCAGCCGGCAGCCACTGCCCGCTCTGGCCGCTCGTTTAATTCTTGATTACTGCGGGGGCCGCCGCGGGCCGGAGCGCTGCCGGCGCTAACAGGTCTCCACGCCATTGGTGCCGGGACACAAGTGTTCTCCACATTTCATGGCCAGCAGCTGCAAAAGTGTATACGATATGTTCCACAGCGTTCCGTTAACAAAAAGCGATCTAACAATAACAGTCGTTCTTAATTTTGCTGGCCAAAGTCCCGCATCTTCGCGGGAGGAGCACTTTAATTTCCGATTTGCTTGTGGTGTACTAGGAACGGCGGCCAAGTTTAGGCTTGTTCTGCGCACCTAGGTGAAGCGTTCTCCGACAGCCAGTGAGAGTTCAGTAGTGTTCTGAGCACTCTGCTGTGAATGTTGTAGGCAGTTGAATTGCGTACATGCATTCCCTTCACGTGTTTAAGCCGAGTGTTACGCACATTTTTGCCATCGGGTATGCTTCGTAGCAGCCAGTTGTTTGAATTATCAGTCTTCTGACTGGCTTGATTCGGCCAGCCACGAATTTCTCTCCGGTGACAACCTCTTATTCTCAGAGTAACACTTGCAACTTGCGTCATTTATTATCTGCTGCATTTATTCCAATTTCTGTCTTCTTCTCCAGTTTTTGCCCTATACAGCTCCCTCTAATATCATGGAAGTCATTAACTGATATCTTATTAGATGTCCTATCATCGTGTCCCTTCCCCTTCGATATTAGTGATGAAATCATAGGAGGCAATGTTGTGTAACCTTAGTAGGGATAAGAGCCGACTATTTGGGAGTGGGATCTTACAATCTGAGACAGTGTTCCGAGACAAACTTCCGTCACAATGTCCGCAAACGAGACATCAGATCCGCATAGCAACAGCGATCTGAACGCACATTGGGTGGATATATATATATATATATATATAATAGGAAACGAGAGAAGTGTCCATATTGGTTGACGGAGAAAGGAGGGGGGGACTCTCTTGTCTTTCGGGAAGACAGGGCGAGTTAGTCGCGAGGAGCCACTCAAAACGCACGGTCCAGTAACTGGGGCAGCTTTAAAAGAACGGTCGCGAGTACATATTTCAGCTGTTAAACAAGCTGGAAAGTGTAGTTATTAGTTATCAGAACGCCACGTGTCGTGCGCAGTGTTTATCATTATGTAAAGGCAGAAAACTGTGGTGATGTGTGTAAGGGCTCGAATAAAACGGCATAGTTCAGAGCTGCCATATTGCAAATGCTGATTCTGTGACGCGTGTGACAAAGCAGTTTCTGTATTAAAACAAGTATAGTACAAACGTCGTTGACAATTAACAACTGGGCATCCCGAAACACTCCAATTCAGCAGGATAACCACCTACATGGAACCTGGCGACTGAGCGCTACTACTGTGCGCTGTACTTACCGAAGCAGCAAGACACCAGGTTAATGATACCGCCCAGAGAAGCACTTCCTTCTAGCTACAATGCCAATGAGGGTGTTGTACAGTGCAATATTAAATGTGATCGTAGCGATTTATTTACTGAATTTTTATTTAACTGGTTGTGAGCTGGCAAGCTCGATGATGGTGGTAAGCGACAAATATTGTGGTAGAGGATGGATGGATGTTTGCTGTCGCCATCCGTTTCTCACCAGTCCGCTTCCCCTCCTCCCCTCATGTCTCATTACGAAATTTTTCACCGAGCGAAATAATTAGCGCGTTAGCACATTTATAATATTTCTGGCTTATTCAGCCATCATATTAGGTTCCAGGAAGCTATTCCCAGGGCAGTGGATATGCAAGAAGCATAGAGATGACGCAATGTGGGTTGAGGTACCGGTGACAGATGTTAGATTCGGTACCATTCCCGTAAGAAAGACCGCTTGCATGATGCTGCTGCTCTGTGATGGGCTGCTGTGTTCGGCAGTAGGGCACCAAAACGTTAAACTTTAGTTGCTATTATTAATTAAACCTGTCATCCAAATTACTTCATTTTTTAAATAAACATTTCTCAACAGCCAGCTATCAATCAGTCATTTCAAAATTATTAAAATCAAACTATTACTAAAACAAAAGACTGACGATATTACTGCCGATGCACTTCAAGGCGTTCGGGTCCCTAAATAAGAACGTCGCTCTACTTGCAAGGATTCCCATTTCACTTCCCGATACATCTCCGTAACACTTGCGTGTTGTTAGAACTATTTGTTTGTTTGCTTGTTTGAATCATCAGTCTTATGACTGGGTTGATTCGGCCAGCCATGAATTTCTCAGAGCAACTCACATCATTTATTATCTACTGCATTTATTCCAGTTTCTGCCTTCTTCTCCAGTTTTTGCCCTCTACAGCTCCCTCTAGTATCATGGAAATCATTACCTGATGTCTTAATAGATGTCCTGTCATCGTGTCCCTTCCCCTTGTCAGTGTTTTCCACATATTGCATTCCTCTCCGATTCTCCGCGGAACCTCCTCTTTCCGCAACTTATCAGTCCACCTAAATTCAACATTCGTCTGTAGCACCGTATCTCAATGCTTCGATTCTCTTCTGTTCCGGTTTACCCACAGTGCATGTTTCACTACCATACCATGCCCTGCTCCAAACGTACATTAACATATATTTCTTTCTCAGATTAAGGCCTATGATAAAAATGGTTCTGAGCACTATGCGACTTAACATCTGAGGTCATCAGTATCCTAGAACTACTTAAACCTCAGCAACCTAAGGCCGTCAAACACATCCATGCCCGAGACAGGATTCGAACCTGTGACCGCAGCAGCCGTGCAGTTCCGGACTGAAGTGCCTAGAACCGCTCGGCCACCGTAGCTGGCTAAAGGCCTATGATAGAAACTAGTAAACCGCTCTTGGCCAGGAATGCTCCTTTTGCTGGTAATAGTTTGCTTTTGATGTACTCCTTCCTCCGTCTGTCACTGGTTATTTTGTGTCTAGGTAGCAGAATACCTTCATCTACTTCGTGACCATCAATCTGGGTGATAAGTTTGTCGTTGTTCTCCTTTCTGCTACTTTTCATTACTTTCGCCTTTCTTCGATATAATCTCAATCCATACTCTGTGCTCATTAGACTGTCCATTCCACTGAGCAGATCATGCAATCATGCAATTCTTCTTCACTTTCACTCAGGATAGCAATGACATCAGTAAATCGTTGGGACCGGGGGGGGGGGGGGGGTCGGACAAAACCGCGAATCAGCGAATCCTATCATTGATATCATTTCACCTTGAATTTTAGTTCTGAACTTTTCTTTTATTTCCGTAATTGCTTCTTCGATCTGCAGAGTAACAGTACGGGTGAAAGACCGTTTTTAATTCGAGCATTTCGTTCTTGGTCATCCACTCTTATTATTCCCTCTTGACCCTTGTACATGTAGTATATTACCGGTTCTCCCTATAGCTTACTGCAATTTTTCTCAGAATGTCCAACATCTTGCACCATTTTACAATGTCAAACGCTATTCCCAGGTCGATAAATCCTATGAACGTAACATGATTTTTCTTTAGTCTTGCTTCAATTACCAACCGTGGTTGAGCGGCTCTAGGCGCTACAGTCTGGAACCGCGCGACCGCTACGGTCGCAGGTTCGAATCCTGCCTCGGGCGTGGATGTATGTGATGTCCTTAGGTTAGTTAGGTTTAAGTACTTCTGAGTTCTACTATACATTAATCTTGTGAGCAACTTTATTGCTTGAGCTGTTAAGCTGATTGTGTTATAATTCTCGCACTTGTCGGCTCTTGCAGTCTTCGGAATTGTGTGGATGATAGTTTTCCGAAAGTCAGATGATATGACTCATACACTTTACACACCAACGTTTTGTTGCCACTTCCCTCAATGTTTTTAGAAATTCTGATGGAATGTTTTTTATCCCTTCTGTCGTATTTGATCTTAAGTCCTCCAAAGCTCATTTAAATCCTGATTCTAATACTGGATCCCCTATCGCTTCTAAGACGACTCCTGCTTCTTTTTCTATCACAACAGCCAAATATTTTGCCTCAAAGAGTCCTTCAGTGTACTCTTTCTACCTATCGGCTCTCTCCACTACATTTAGTAGTGTAATTTCCAGTGCACCCTTCCTTTCAATTCACCGAAGTTTGACTTTCCTATATGCTGAGTCGATCCTTCTGATAATCTTGTCTTTTTCGATTTCTTCACATTTCTCATGCAGCATTTTGTCTCAGCTTCCCTGCACTTCTTATTTATTTCATTCCTCTGCGTCTTGCATTACTGTTTCCCTGGATTTCCCTGAACATTTATGTACTTCCTTGTTTCATCGATTAGCTCAAGTATTTCCTCTGTTACCCATGGTTTCTTGGCAGTTATCTTCTTCGTACCAATGGCTCTCTTTCCCACTTCTGTGATTGCCCTTTGAGAAATGTCCATTACTCTTCAACTGAATTACCTTCTTAGCTCTCGCTTAACGCAGTATTTTTAGCCTCAGAGAACTTGAAGCGTATCTCTTCATTCCTTATTTGGTATCACACTTCTGTGGGTATTTGTTGTATCTAGGAATCTTGCTTACTCGGTTCACTAGACAAACAATCAAACAAATCGTATTAATGATCTTTATTATGTAAGCAGGCTGTTTAGGTTTTTATGTTGGTAACGCCACGTAGCGCTCTCTATAAAAATCACTGACTGTGCTGTGTGCAGTCTGTGGCTGGTTTGCATTGTTGGAATTTGCTATTCTAGTGTTGGGCAGTTGGATGTGAACAGCGCGTAGCGTTGCGCAGTTGGAGGTGAGCCCCCAGCAGTGGTGGATGTGGGGAAGTGAGAGGGCGGATTTTTGAGAGCGGATGATCTGGACGTGTGTCCATCAGAAACAGTACATTTGTAAGAATGGATGTCATGAACTGCTATATATATTATGACTTTTGAACACTATTAAGGTAAATACACTGTTTGTTCTCTATCAAAATCTTTCATTTGCTAACTATGCCTATCAGTAGTTAGTGCCTTCAGTAGTTTGAATCTTTTATTTAGCTGGCAGTAGCGGCGCTCGCTGTATTGCACTAGTTCGAGTAACGAAGATTTTTGTGAGGTAAGTGATTTGTGAAATGTATAGGTTAATGTTAGTCAGGGCCATTCTTTTGTAGGGATTATTGAAAGTCGGATTGCGTTGCGCTAAAATTATTGTGTCAGTTCAGTGTTTATCAGAATAGGTAAAGAGCGAAATGTCTGAGTACGTTCAGTTCTGCTCAGCTGTTTGAAAATCAAATAATGTAAGAGGTTTATCAGCACAGTAATTCACAAATTTTTCTAAGGGGACGTTCCAATTACAACAAGATAATTACAATATCTAACTTTGATAGATGTGTCTCAAGCAGAGGGCGACATGCAAAGCAATCAGCCTCCTTCAAAATACACTCCTGGAAATTGAAATAAGAACACCGTGAATTCATTGTCCCAGGAAGGGGAAACTTTATTGACACATTCCTGGGGTCAGATACATCACATGATCACACTGACAGAACCACAGGCACATAGACACAGGCAACAGAGCATGCACAATGTCGGCACTAGTACAGCGGCTCACCTTTCGCAGCAATGCAGGCTGCTATTCTCCCATGGAGACGATCGTAGAGATGCTGGATGTAGTCCCTTGGAACGGCTTGCCATGCCATTTCCACCTGGCGCCTCAGTTGGACCAGCGTTCGTGCTGGACGTGCAGACCGCGTGAGACGACGCTTCATCCAGTCCCAAACATACTCAACGGGGGACAGATCCGGAGATCTTGCTGGCCAGGGTAGTTGACTTACACCTTCTAGAGCACGTTGGGTGGCACGGGATACATGCGGACGTGCATTGTCCTGTTGGAATAGCAAGTTCCCTTGCCGGTCTAGGAATGGTAGAACGATGGGTTCGATGACGGTTTGGATGTACCGTGCACTATTCAGTGTCCCCTCGACGATCACCAGAGGTGTACGGCCAGTGTAGGAGATCGCTCCCCACACCATGATGCGGGGTGTTGGCCCTGTGTGCCTCGGTCGTATGCAGTCCTGATTGTGGCGCTCACCTGCACGGCGCCAAACACGCATACGACCATCATTGGCACCAAGGCAGAAGCGACTCTCATCGCTGAAGACGACACATCTCCATTCGTCCCTCCATTCACGCCTGTCGCGACACCATTGGAGGCGGGCTGCACGATGTTGGGGCATGAGCGGAAGACGGCCTAACGGTGTGCGGGACCGTAGCCCAGCTTCATGGAGACGGTTGCGAATGGTCCTCGCCGATACCCCAGGAGCAACAGTGTCCCTAATTTGCTGGGAAGTGGCGGTGCGATCCCCTACGGCACTGCGTAGGATCCTACGGTCTTGGCGTGCATCCGTGCGTCGCTGCGGTCCGGTCCCAGGTCGACGGGCACGTGCACCTTCCGCCGACCACTGGCGACAACATCGATGTACTGTGGAGACCTCACGCCCCACGTGTTGAGCAATTCGGTGGTACGTCCACCCGGCCGCCCGCATGCCCACTATACGCCCTCGCTCAAAATCCGTCAATTGCACTGCACGGTTCACGTCCACGCTGTCGCGGCATGCTACCAGTGTTAAAGACTGCGATGGAGCTCCGTATGCCACGGCAAACTGGCTGACACTGACGGCGGCGGTGCACAAATGCTGCGCAGCTAGCGCCATTCGACGGCCAACACCGCGGTTCCTGGTGTGTCCGCTGTGCCGTGCGTGTGATCATTGCTTGTACAGCCCTCTCGCAGTGTCCGGAGCAAGTATGGTGGGTCTGACACACCGGTGTCAATGTGTTCTTTTTTCCATTTCCAGGAGTGTAGATAAACACAATTATTTGCTGTGTAGAGATTGCTACGTTGCGTCGCCTAACGAAATGGCTAAGCTGCTATCGAAGTGGACTGGCACCAGTCGGCTGCGGCGCTTACATCCTCTTCACCTAGGTGGCGTTGCTGTCGCGTTGTCGTCCTGGAGGGAGTTCGGTCAGTGTGCGTATGGCTGACCTCTTCTCACAGGCTTCTCTCATCTGTCGTTCCCGACTGGCGAGGAATGTGGACGCACTCATGGACCGGAAGCTGCGGCTTTAGGGGACGTCAGACTTCCGGTAGCACTCCGCAGCCGGCATTCGCTCTGGTGGAAATGGCCCCCGGGAAACGCCCAGAAGGATACGCGTCCACCAACTGAGATCCTCACCAAGCTGTAGAAGTCGTCGGCTGCTGCGGCGTGATTGCGCGGCGGGCGGGGGAGGGGGGGGGGGGAGGGGGTGAGCTCCATCAGTAGGACGAGAAGAGGCGAAGACGTGGAGAAGGCAGTGTCGTGATGACACCCTCAGGCGGCTGCTGTGGCCGCGCTGTCCTAGGGATCACTCAGTCTGGAGGAGGAGATACAGAAGGATCACCGTGGACATGATAGTGTCGAATTTGATTGTGATACGGTGCTGAAATCCGTCTGGTCCTGAAATGAGATACATGCATGCAGCAAGTCAACGAAGGATCTCGCCTTGCGCCAACCGACGGCTGCCGCTAAAAACCCTGGAAAACACAATATCAAGCGTCGCGAAGCGATACTTGCTGCCTTCCTTCGCTGCCGGATGCTAAAGTGGATGGAGCAGGTGGAGCAGTGTTGGATGGCAGCGACCATGAAGCAATTCCGCCGGGGATGGTCTATCTCGTCGATGCGAACAATAGAAGGCGAGAAACAGTTGCGTGCTTCATTCCTGGTGTGTGCGGAGCGAAGGTTGGATATCTCCTGCTTCAAGGTTCTGACAATACGTTCCGCTTGGCAGCTTGAAAGTGGATGGAATAGTGTACTCGATAGATGCCACATGCCATTGCGTTCAGAGAATGTTTAAAATCCATTTGGCATGAACTGAGGGCCGTTGCCCGACGCTATCACTTCAGGCAATCTTTTGAGCCATAAAAATAGAGGACGACGCCTTAACTGGGCTACATGACGCTGTCGAGCTCATTGGCACAGAAAAAGGAAAATTGCTTTAAGTCTACCACAATCAACCAACGAATGTTCCAAAAAGGTATAGTATTTTTGTGCTGGAGCGGAACTGATTTTCCGCACTTGCGTGACACCGTGACGTCATCTGTACTATTTGGGTGACAAGTATGGTGTCGACACGCTAACTGTTTCGTACGAACAATACCCCAGTGTCCTTGGTGAAATAACTGCAACACTCCTTTTTGCAAAGCTTTTGGTATCAACACACGTGACTATTCACTGTCATTTTGAACAAGGTTCACACCTTGCTGTGTACCGAGGCTATGCTGTCTTGCAAAGTATCGGCGCACTACAGAGTTCTTTATGCTATGCTATGAGCAGGCCAAGACGTGCGAATGTATTTTAGCAGAATGTTGAAATCTGAATCAGCTTCCGTGGCCTGGGAAATTTTGCTGTAGTTCAGAGGAAAGGATTAAAGCAATTCAGACTCGTGAGCATCGACGTAACAACAAGATGCAGCAGAAGCTGCAAAGTCCGTATCAGGGCCAAACCGAATACGCGAAAATGCATCCGCATTACCATGTTGAGCTGCAGGACGATACACAATCTCGTACTTGTATTGAAACACAACAAAGCCCATCTTTGCAATTTTTGGGCAGTTGGAATAGGAACCTGCTTTATCGGATGAATGAATGACTGCAATGGCTTGTGATCCGTTACAAAGCAGAATTTTCTGCCACACAAACAGTGGTAGAATTTGATGGCTCCATACACATTAGCCAATATCTCTTTTTCTATTTGTGAAATGTTCCACTGAGCTTTGGACAACACTTTTGATGCGAAAGCAATAGGCCTGTCTTTATCACCAATCCTGTGTGAAAGCACTCCACCAATTCCGTAAGAAGAAGTGACAACTTGCAACACAACTCGTTTGTCAGGATCAAAGTGAAACAAGCATCTATCACTGAGCAATGCATCTTTAAATTTTTAAAAAGCTTCTTGGCACTCACCTGCCCAAACAAAGGTAACGTTCTTGAGACGCGAGCGATGCAATGGAGCTACGATTTGTGCAGCAATCGGTGTGAACCGAATATAATAGTTTATTTCCTATAAGACTGACTGCAATTCTGTGACATTGCGAGGAACTGGTAGGACGTGTATGGCTAACAAGATACTGCAACTCAGGTTTTTAAAAATCACACTTGTCCAGTGTACACTTTATTCCGGCATCACATAACACACGAAAAAAAGCACGCAAATCTGCAATTTGTTCTTCAGGTGTACGACCTGCTACGACAATATCGTCCAAACAGTTTGAACAGTTCGGAACTTGAGCAGTAAGGTGTTCCAAATACCGTTGAAAAATGGTAGGTGCGGACGCCCTGTGAAAAGACAAACTCAATTATTTAAACAAGTGTTCACAAAACACACGTTTTGAGATTCATCATCTAGTGGCATTTGAAGGAATGCGTCACGCAAATCAGATCCTCTGGGTGTGGCAATGGATAAGTATCAATCAAAGTTTGTGGGTTGACTGTAGACTTAAAATCAACATGGAGGCGAATGCGACCTGAAGGTTTGAGGAGCAAAACCATTGGACTTGCCCACTGACTAGCTTGTATGGGCGCAATAGCTCTGTGATCTTGCAATTCCTTAAGTTCAGCAGCCACATTGTCCCGTAATGCAATGGGACCAGGTCTGGGCCTGCAAAATTTCGGCTGAGCATTGTCTTTCATAGTAATATGTTCAACAAAATTGTTAGCCTTGCCTAACTCATCACAAAAGAGTTCAGGGAATTCTTTCAGCAAGCTAGATACACTGCCTTTGGCATCGAATGCCGTCATTGACAGCACGCTGTCCTGAATTTGAAAGCCAAACAAATCAAGGCCAAATATGTTCTTACAATCGCGTGTCTGTAGCACAGTGAAAGTCAAAGTTCACATATGCAGGCAGTCAATTTTCTGAGGATGGGAATATCTTGTCCATTATAAGCCGTCAGGTGCTTGCTGGTTTTAGAAAGGGTAGGGAGCTTAACATTTCATATGTGTTACGCCTCAGCAATGTAACTGAGGCACTTGTGTCCATCTTAAATTTCTTCTGAGCTTCTCTTGCAACGAAAGAATTGGTACCTAGCTGCCACCACATTCACTTGTTTGCCATAATAGTTAGTTAGAAAACCTAGAACGTGGTCTTTGGAAAGCTCACTCAAGTGGCATTTGTGAACAATCTCTAAATAAGGCGAAAAACTCCACATCCTACCGCTAACCAAAATTAATGTAGTGTCACTGTATCTGATACTTTGTGAGCAATAACGTGGTCTTCATACTGTTGCAACCACTCGAGCCATTACTCTTCTTTTTCGTTGAACTGGCGAAAAGGCGGTATGGCGCTTACAGTTGTTACATGTTCGTCTGTTGAGCACACGGTGTTGGACACTTGGTTGGCCAGTAACTGCTGTACCACGTATAGAAGGATTGCTATCTGCTGCGTCTGAAACGTAAACATTTGTATTAGCTTAGCAACGTCTGTCGCTTGCAGCTGAGGCGCCTGAGCAGAGGGTCGTAGAAGTGGGTTGCTGATTTTGAAATAGGCAAATGCAATAAGCAGACTATGCAAGCAATAAAAATAAACACACAAGCAAAGAAAATTTATGCAATGCCCACCTGAAAACAAAGAATAGAAAAAAACACTATACGAGACACTGTTGAAATATGTAAACACACCTGTGCCAGCAAAACACAAAAGCCCACGACGGAACAGAGACAATGTGTGCCAGCTGGTGGCTCTGGGTTGTCGCTACGTTATTTGGACATCGTCGCCGCCATATCATTAATCCATCCTGGTCACCATGTTGTTGTGTCTAGGAATCATCCATACTCGGTTCACTAGGCATACAATCAAACAACACATATTAATGAGTTTTACTACAATAAGACAAATAAAAATACTTAATTTTGATAGATATGTCGCAAGCAAAGGGCGACATACAAAATAATGAGTCTTCTTCAGAATAGACAAACACAAGTTACTTTGAGATTACTGATGTTGCTACGATGCCTCAGCTAACGAAGTGTCTCACGTTGAAACTATTATCGACGTGGGCTGCCACCCGTCGAGTCGGGCGCAGCGCTTATGTCCTCTTCACCTAGGGACCGCTGCTGTTGCGTTGTCATCCTGAAGGGAGGTTGGTCAGCATGCAATTGGCTGACCTCTTTTCCCTGGCTTCTCTTCTATGTCGTTCCCGAATAGCTAACTTTACGCCATAACAGATTCTTCCCGACTTATCTCTTAAACTTCAATGTAATCTTCGTCATCTGAGTCTATATCTGCTCCTGGGTACCCCTTGCAATAGAGTATTTGATCTCGGAATCTCTGTTTGCCATGACGTAATCCGACTGAATCCCATATTCTCCGGTAACCGTTTCTTCTATTCTTTCCCTACAATCGCATTTAAGTCCCCCACGACTATTAGTTCTTCATTTTCCTTTACGTACTGTATTAGCCTTTCAATGTCCTCGTATACTTTCTCTGTCTCTTCAGCTTGCGACGCTGTGTTTGGAGCGTAGTCGAAGGAGTTACCAATAAGACCAGGCACCCTAATGTCGCATATCTATGCACCGCTATTGAAGCAGCATTTGCGAATATGGACAGAGCGGTTCCAAACAGAGCGTAATGACATGGTATAATAAAGTAGTGCACTAACATAAGCTCAGTAACAAAGTTTCAATAAACTACGGTTTGTAGGTGATCAAATAATCTTAACAGACTCTTCAGATAAAATACAGAGAGCAATTTTGTCCTTGCATAGAGTGGAAAAGTATTATAATACGCCAATATCTAAAATTAAAACTAAGATACTGTCAGCCCGTACTAAGGACCAAACGGAAGCAAATAATAATAATTGATGATAAAATGCTAAAACAAGTATGTGCTTTAAAATACCAGGGATATGAGGTTTTATATATTTCATCCAATGAAGAAGAATCCAAACACTGCAAAAATATCGACAGTTAAGAGGTACTATATACAGTGGCTGCTCGTAGGTATATAATCTGAGTGTTCACAAATTTTTAAATCCAGTTAAAAATGAGAGTATGAAATTAGTAGCATCTGCTGTATAACTGTTATGCTTATCAAGATATTTATACAACTTTACCCGCTGTCAATAACAATAATAATAATAGCAGCAATAATAAAATAATAATTATTATTATATGCTTAACTTGTATGAAAAAAGGAAAAATAATTTTTGTGGAATTTTGTTGTTTTTTACACAAATAAATACAGTTTATGGCAAGAACGAACTAATGTTTAAACTGTCGCTACTCCCCGTTTCGTATTTTTGTGTAAGTGGGAGTTTCCGTGCTTTTCTACTTTTTCGTACAATGTACAAGATCTCTAACCCATGCATTAGTTAACGAATTAATTTCTGGGCTGTTAAGCAAGCATTCTTACGTTGCACCCACATAACAACTTACGCTTATTATACATTTATTTGTTAATTGTTGCTTGTAGTCATACTTATTCGATTTCGCCACTTTCTCAGACAACAGACCTGATTTGGAATGCACTAGTTTCTTTGCGGCCAGCTTTTCACGGAAATTTTATATTCTGTTAGCTCATAATCGGGTTCAACAGAGTTCATATTGACACTCCACTGGAAAGCCGGTTCCTACACAGTAGACAACCATCTCCAAACACAAATTGCCATTGGCGTAAATGATTAAATTCAAGTAGTAGTATCTACCAACAAGGTCACATGACTAGAATGCAAATGAGGAATTGAAAGCCGTAAGGGCCAAAACCACACCGTCTTCGAGCCTCCCATATACAGTGTGGACACAAAATGTCTGAAACGCTTATAGGGATGTTGCAGGGCAGGTTGCACTGAGATATGAATGTTATAAAAAAAGTTCGATACGTTGCGCCGTTTCCGAGTTATTTAGCATTGAAGTTCGCCAAACAGATCGTCGCGTGCGTAAATTCAAGATTCAGCTTACGAGTCAAAGCACTCGTTGGGCAACACCGCCCCTCGCCGGCCGTTTGGGTGCGAGCGCGCGACGCCCCGATTGCCTAAATTCTATGCTAAATAACTCGGAAACGGAGCAACGTGTCGAATTTCTTTCTTAACATTTATGTCTCAGTACAACCTGCCCTGTAACATCCCTACAAGCATTTCACACATTTTGTGACCACCCTGTATAACTGAATATCAGAGAAACCAGTGAGACTATTAGTCATGAATGTTCCACATATGCGTACAATGTGGGTTACCGTACACATAAACCTGACCCAGTATAAAATCAACAGATATAAGAAGCATGAATGAATGCTACAGTCTCACAATCGACGAAGATGGGTCCCAACGCCTCAAACTGATTTCCCTATTATGAAATTCAGAGCTTAATGTGCTATATCTCACTCAGAATCCCACAAAATAGGTTTTTCTATCAGTATAACATACACTGATGTCCGATCTATTTTTCTGTATAGTGAGTGAATTCGCATGTTTGCAGGGTGCTACCACTTAGCGGTGTTTCTGGCGAACATAGATAAAAGACTACTGCAAGGTGGAATTGATGTAAACTTGTATTTGAGTGGTAAGGGCCAGCACTGCACGCTGCCAATCTTGCACATTGTTTATCAAATCCATATGTATTTGACCCATAAGGTAATTATGTCACACAAGTTGCACATGGGCAGAAGCTCCTTAAAACGTGCACAAGTGGGGAGAGTGTGCTCGCTGCCCTGATGCCAAGTTTCATCAAGTCTAGAGAACCAATATGAAAAACAGCGCAGTGGATTTAGTGGCGCATACTTCATATTGCCGCATCTACATTACATTTAACAGCATTCAAAGGAAAATAACCAATAAATCCGAAAGGTGTCAAAAGTTAGGGAGTTCACGTGCTCTTGTGCTGCCACACAGCAGCCTGGTATAAATCTCAATTTCTCAAAAATGTATGGGGCTATTACAGGCAATTAACGGAGGAGAACTGGAGCAGCGGAGATGAGACTCCCAAGACACCTTCCTGTACATAGATCGAAAAAACAAAATTGAAATTAGAAATGAACTGGATGTCAAAATCATGCTTCTTAAAATAGAAGGCTGCAGAAAGAAATGGCGTGAACGCATTCAAAGGCTATCAAGCGATCGAATACCTAAATTAATATGTAAATATACACAGTAAGGGAAGAGATAACTTGGAGATTCTAGGAAGAGATAGAAAAGTAAGTACGAATACCTAAATTAATAGGTAAATATACACATCAAGAGAAAAGATATACTGGATGTTCTAAGAACAGATGGAAAAGTCGGTTGCAGTTTTATTTGAAAATGGAACAGACAAGGTTGTCTAAACCGAAGTTAGATACAATGATGTCACATTTCTGCAAACTTCAGAATGACTTAACTCGTAACCACAGCAAGTGTAACAGTCTTACACGCTTAAGCAGGGCTGGATTCCAGCATCCGACGAGTCGACAGAGATTGGATGCCAACGGCGGGAGGCGGTGACCGTGAGGGAACGCGGGTGGCAGGTGGCCTCGCAACACTGTGGAGCGGAGGCGGAAGGGGGTGTGAGGTGAAGAAGAGGGCAGTCCCCCCTACCGGGACCCGTGCACCTGCCCACCAATTCCCACAGGCAGCGCAGTGGAGAACCCTCCGGTACACGCTCTGTGCTACTGCTATTAGTTCTACACTCCTTGTGAAACACAGATGTCGACTAAGCACATCTGCTGTGTTAAAAGGTCGAGGGAAACGGCTTCGAGATGTACAGCAAACGTAGGAAATACACTACTGGCCATTAAAATTGTCACACCAAGAAGAAGAAATATCGATGATAAACAGGTATTCATTGGACAAATATGTTATACTAGAACTGACATTTTCACGCAATTTGGGTGCATAGATCCTTAGAAATCAGCTCCCAGGACAAACACCTCAGGCCGTAATAGTGGCCTTGATACGCCTGGGCATTGAGTCTCACAGAGCTTGGATGGCGTGTACAGGTAGAGCTGCCCATGCAGCTTCAACACGATACCACAGTTCATCAGGAGTAGTGACTGGTGTATTCCGATGAGCCAGTTGCTCGGCCACCGTTGACCAGACGTTTTCTATTGGTGAGAGATCTGCAGAATGTGCTGGCCAGGGCAGAAGCCAACATTTTCTGTATCCAGAAAGGCCCCTACAGCACCGACAAGCATTATCCTGCTGAAATATAGAGTTTCGCGGGGATCGAATGAAGGGTAGAGCCACGGGTCATAACACGTCTGAAATGTAACGTCCACTGTTCAAAGTGCCGTCAATACGAACAAGAGGTGACCGAGACGTGTAACCAATTGCACCCTATACCATCAAGCTGGGGGATACGCCACTATGGCGATGACGAATACACGCTTCCAATGTGCGTTCACCGCGATGTTGCCAAACATGGATGCGACCATCATGATGCTGCAAACAGAACCTGGATTCATCTGAAAAAATGACGTCTTGCCATTCGTGCACCCAGGTTCGTCGTTGAGTACACCATCGCAGGCGCTCCTCTCTGTGATGCAGCGTCAAGGGTAACCGCAGCCCTGGTCTCCGAGTTGATAGTCCATTCTACTGCAAACGTCATCGAACTGTTCGTGCGGATGGTTGTTGTCTTGCAAACGACCCCATCTGTTGACTCAGGGATCGAGACGTGGCTGCCCGATCCGTTACAGCCATAAGGTGCCTGTCATCTCGACTGCTAGTGATAGGAGGCCGTTGGGATCCAGCACGGCGTTCCGTATTACCCTCCTGCACCCACCGATTCCATATTCTGCTAACAGTCGTTGTATCAGAGACTTGAAACATTCGCTCCATACGCCAGAAGATCGGTGGCGTGCGTTATCTAGTGGTCCATGAAAAAGTCTAAATATATCTTCATTTTTCGGTTTTCCGTCGTTCCGTAATTGCTTCAAAATTCATGGCACTATGATCCATCTTTGCAACTAAATGAAAGGCAGATTTTCTTTTTCTTTTTTTTGCCATGCGCATTTTGCTTCTTTTATTCATCAAGCATCTTCAATGGCCTGAAACACGTGTTTGTTTTAATATATTTTATAAATGCATTATGTAGTGGTTACGAGTATGTTACTATGTAACGCTTTCTCCATGTTTTTCTTTTATTTTCCAAGTCAGAAACAACTTTTGCAGCGCACGTTTCGTGATGTTAAATTTTTGTTTGCTGTTATTTACGATTTAAAATGTTGCTAGCGCATGTGTAGGGTGCTGGAGATGTGTTCACTCGGTCCCCATACTCTATATGGCAGCGTTCCCACATTTTTCACCTACATGTATTACAACACTTCACTTGCACTTCTTATTGTAAGTTGGACGTATGTGCTTTTACAGTGTTCAGCGTTGCCACCTGTCACTGTGCATTTGTCTTTCTTCCTTTTTTTTTTGTATTCTGCATGTAGTGTGGTTTGAAATTTATTCATTTGCTTTGTGTGTCTGTGTTTGTGTGTGTGTGCGTGTGCGTGTGTGTGTGTGTGTGTGTGTGTATATGTTTTGTTATGCGTCGCTGTGTTATTCTTTGTTTGCTGGATTATTTTTTTTTTTTTGCGAAAGTATTATTCTTTATATGAGTGAATATTGTGTTACCTTGCGCGCGCGTGCGTGTATGTGAGTGTGTATATATGTGTTTGAGAGAGAGAGAGAGAAAGAGGGGGGGAGGGGGAGGAGGATTCATTAATTATTAATTCTGGTTATGTTACACATTTGTCTTTGTTATTTTTGTAATGGCTAACATGAACAGTGAGTTTTTGCTTATATTTGGTTGTTCATTAATCATTTTCTTTTTCATGGCAAGACCTCTTACTATATGAAATTTTTCCGGTAACATCAGGAGTCATTTGTTCACTCCATTCCACATTGCATGGTTCACGTCGATGTTCTATCATGTATTCAGTAAAGACCTAATGGTTATTTTCCTACCTCCAGCTTCTTATATATTCTTTACACCTAGCTACGAAATTCGTCTGTCATCCCTAGCTAGACTGCTTAACATTCCTGCCATTCTAACTGGTATATACGTGCTCCTTAGTAATTATCTGGTTTGTCAACTGTTGTTTCTAAATTTGTTTCTTGTTCTGTAAGTGATGTATAATCATCTCTCCTTTAGTATACGTTAGCCACTAAAAGAATAACACACAGAAACATGAATTACAACGGGAATAAATAATTTAATGAATTCTTCTCTCTCTGTCTCTCTCTCTCTCTCTCTCTCTCTCTCTCTCTCTCTCTCTCTCTCTCTCTCTCCCTCCTCCTCTCTCTTTCTCTCTGTTTCTCTCTCTCTCTGTTTCTCTCTCTCTCTCTCTCTCTCTCTCTCTCTCTTTCTCTCTCTCTCTCTCTCTCTATCTCACACACACGCACACACTAACACATGCACAATATCCGCTCACATAAAGAATAACATATTCCCGAGCCGGCCCGAGTGACCGAGCGGTTCTAGGCGCTACAGTCTGGAAACGCATGACCGCTTCGGTCGCAGATTCGAATCCAGCCTTAAACATGGATGTGTGTGATGTTCTTAGGTTAGTTACGTTTAAGTAGTTTTACGTTCTAGTGGATTGATGACCTCAGAAGTTAAGTCCCATGGTGCTCTGAGCCATTTTAACCATTTTCAACATTCCTGAAAATAAACACCCGTTCAAAAAGAACGAAATATTTACACATAACAACACATTCCCAAAAGAAGTCCCTTTCACAAAGATCGGAACATTTAGACGTAACAAAAAAACACACACACAAAACACATGAACAAATACGAAATCACACTGCACAAGCAACATAGAGGAAAGACGAAGATAAATACCCAGCGACACCTGCCAACAGTACAAACTGCAAACACACACACGTTCAACACACAGTAAAAAGTTCTATTGAAGTTGTGTAAAAACGCTGACAATTGAACATTTGGTGTATGAGGACCGAGTGAACACATCTCGAGGACCACACACATGGACTGACTACAATCGATATCGTAACACCAAACGATAACTTAACCTGACGAAACTTGTGCCGCTGAAGTTCTTTCTGACACGAAAAATGTGAGAAAACTTAGTATAGTAACATACTAGTAACCACTACACAATGCAGTTATTAATTATATAAAAACACATGTGTTGCAGTCTACTGAAGATGCTTCATAAAAAAAGATGCAAAACCTGTTCGATTCATTTTCAAACCAAATGTATCGAGATTAGCTTAAAGTTTGTAGTAACAAATGACTGCTAATCCTTTCGTATATGAGATAACCAGCAGCCTTTGATACGAGGCTTTCCCAGAAAGTAATGTACCACATTTTTTCGCAGCCGAAAGCAATGCTACGAATGCGAAACGTTACGTATGTATTATTTGAAGTCTCCTGAGTGAGTGCGTCAAGTTTCTTTTATTTCCGACAGGTAGGGTAGCGGCAAGGCAGTTTCAAACTAGCGTCTTTAGCTGATGTATGTTACAAGCAACGTGCCGTCACCGAATTTATCACTGCAGGTAACGAAACTGTGAGAATATTCACAAGCGCCTGTGCAAAGGCTATGCAGCATCTGCTGCCGACAGAAGTACAGTTAGCCGCTGGGCATGGAGGGTGAGGTCATCAGAAGGCGGTTCGGCGGAGCTCAACCATGCACGGCTGTCACACCTCACACACCTGACCTAACCCCCTCGGACTTCCTGTGGTTTCGGCCGTTAAGGGATGCCATTCGTGAAAGACATGATGAGGAGGTGATCCATACAGTGAAGCAAGGATCGGTACCGACAGGGTATACACGCCCTTGTTTCGTGCAGGAGGAAGGCCATAGAACGGGTTGGAGATTACGTGTAGAAATAGGGTGTGTAGATAAAACAACATGTAATTCTGATTATTTTGAATAAAGAATTGTTGGGGAAAAAAATGCGGAGCACTATTTTCTGGCAACCCTCGCATATTAACAGTGTGGTTCCAGGTGTCCTGCGGAATTGTTGTTTTCATTTTACGAAGAATATTTCGATGACCAACCCAGCGGTTTTCCTTAGGTGCCGAGAGTCGCGTTTCTGTGTACTTACTAGATAACTCCAGCCAGACTATAAACTAATGTTAGTCTTACACCTCTATTTAAGGCCCAGTCGATTCCTGACGCCCACTATGTCCTTTGATGCTCCTTTTTTTTTTTTTTTTTTTTTGAGCTCACACCGACCTTTTGTGAAAAGCAAATTCTTTTTGCACATTCCAACTCTGGTGGACTTGATGGTCGACGCGATTTTACAAATTGGGTGCTGGACCCCGAGCATTATTTAATCAGAAACCATGGTCCCTCTTTATGTTTTCAGACATCTTTATTTCGATTGAATCCTTACAGTACTGATTTCATCGTATTTCATTTCATAAGCAGCGCTCGGCGACAGCTGATTTTCTTGAAGGAATACTTTGAATCGCAGTTGAAGGGAGCGAAATATTCTGAATGCCATGTTTCCGTTGGAGTCTACCGGTCTTCTGGATTTTAGTTTCCCTTCATCGGTCTCAGTGTTTGATACGTACACAGAGACAGATCAGCGATCTAATAGTGATGGAAATATTGTAGCGCCGGTATTCGTCAGTTAAGTAGAAAGTGTCTACACACCACCCATAAAGATTTCACGCGTAGCTGTTTTCTAGTAATGAATCACTGAAATTGTAATTCTTGTACCTAGAATAGAATAAGAAATTGTCTAATTCCTGTTTGATAGAGAATTTGAAGAAGTTCTATCTGGTTTTCTATGTGTGACAAGTACAAGGAGTTGAGCAGTTATCTGGCTACTGTCCTCAGCATGGGTGGGAACATCAGCGTACACGCTATAAATTTTTGTGTTAAAGTTTCAAGTGTGTGCTGATTTCCCAGAGTTTCATAAAATTCATTTTGTCTATTTCCACACTGCGTACAAGAACATGATGTCTATGTTACAGACTTTGGAGCAAGTGTGTAGACACATAAATGTCGAGAGTTAATAATATACTGGCCGAGGCCCTACAGGTAATGCTACAGACCGTCGTAAAATATGTGTTACAAAGTTTTTGTCTACTGCGATTTTACCGTATGCCGGAAATGATTCTCCTTGTGACATTGTATTGTGGCTCTGAAAATTCTATAGCTCACGCACTGATGTCTCAGTTCACTTACAGAATGGAAGCACTAACACTGGAACGGTGGTACTGTGAATCACCACGTACAAGCTCCTGCTCCACTTCATCCGCAAGAAGTCATTGGTTGGTTCGCGATCTGTGCACAAAGCATTATTGGACCCATTTTTATTGACAAACCTGTCACAGAATACAAATACATACGGATGCCGGAACATGAACTCGTACCTGCTGCACAACGCCACCGAATGCTCTGAAACTATTGGTTCATGGAGGATGGAGCTCGTCCGCACCGTACTGGAGACGTCTTCCAACTGCTACAGGCAACATTCAGACGTCGGATGGTCGCCCTTGGCTCCTTAGCATTCATTGGGCATGGTGTGGAATGGCGCTCTTGTAGCCTCGATCTCAACCAGTGTGATTACTCTTTATATTATTATCTAAAGGGCACAGTTCGAAAGATGTTCCTACACACTCCATGATCTTAGTACTGCAATTTCCAGAGACATTCGTGCCACCAAAAATGATTTTCTTAGGGAGGTCATCACGGAATTCAAGGCTCTACTCACTCACTGCTGGAGAAGGAAACCGCTTTGAAACCTTCTGTGCATAGCATAAATATGACAACAGTAGTGTGTCAGCCTTTATTAAGACTTAGTAGAGCAACTATTTGGTGGCACCCAGAACACGTATTACATCTGAGGCTCAGTAGTGCGTAACCAACGCATGAAGATGTTTTCCTGGTAGTTCTCGATTTTATCCTAAGTATTTAAAACAAGACGACGTGATACAGTCCTTTGATTTTGTAAAGGTCACATGGATATGGTATTAGAAGCGACAGAGCGTGGAATGAACTAAATATCTGGTTATACAACAAGTGGAGGTAGATATGGAATCATTAGAAAAACTTGAATTTTGATGTCCTTTGTATCCAAATGCAAAACCGCAAGAGAAAATAATTAATTCATAACGGAGCACCACCTTATGCCTCACCTACACGAACTTAAATTGAAACATAGTAACATGTATTTGCGCAATAGTATACATACAGGTGAAATCGCAACATACGAGACAGGTGAAGGTAACAGGAATTTTTACGCTTCTGTATGCAAAACAAAGACTTTTCTGTTACGGCCTCGCAGATATAATTCTCCTTCGAAAATAATGGAGAAGACTATAAAAAAAGCAAAGGAAAACATAGGAAGAACCAACTGCCGAAGGAAAAGGCAAAACGTAACTTGTGTATAGTACGAAAACAGAAAATAATAATATACTTAAAGATTAAACAGTAAGTGATTTGCAACCAGTATGTAAGCCTCAAATGTAATAGAGAACATCGTAATGAAATGAACTTCAGGACATACGATGTTTGTAGATTCTGTTATAATCGAGCAAAACAGCGATATTAGAAAATCAACAGTGTCACGTTCTAAGACCTCTGTCCTCTTTCTTTTTCTCTGTGATGGTGCTGCTAAGGTTGTCGGTCCCTACGCTTATACACTACTTACAGTAACTTAAACTAACGCTAAGACACACACCCATGCCTGAGGGAGGACTCGATCCTCCGATGGGTGGAGTCGCGCGTACCGTGTCAAGTCGTCTGAGACCACGCTGCTACCCCCGCCCCCCTTCCCTCCCCCCCCCCCCCCCGCGCGGCTCGCTCTCTCTCCTAAATATGTGACTGCTTAAGAAAAGATAAAAAAATTCAGTTGTAGCATTAGAACGAGACACATAGACACATACACACCGAGACATAGAGTGCTACAAGTTTACATTGTATTGAGGGAGTGTTTTGTGAAGTTCTCTGTACACTAGAATTTAGAGTACTATTATATTATTTTATTTGTGGTAAGTTCCTTTGGGACCAAACTGCTGAGGTCATCGGTCCCTAGGCTTACTCACTACTTAATTTAACTGAAACTAACTTACGATGAGGACAACACGTACACTCATGCCTGAGGGAGGACTCAAACCTCCGACGAGGGGAGGAGCTTCACGAACCGTGGCAAGGAGCCCTAGACTGCACAGCTACCCCGCGCGGCAGTACTATTATAAATTCAGTAACTACAAAGAGATGAATTTTCATCTGAGGTTTCAGTCTCTGGGCGACATGTTTCTGTAGGAGCGTACAGATCGTTCCAGGTACTAGAGACAAGATTTTGGATTTCCCTTCGTCGATCTCAGCGTTTGGTATGTTTACAGAAACACATAAACGATCTAAAAGTGATGGAAATATTAGAATTAGCACCGGTATTCGTTATTAAGTAGATGAGCTAACGTATCTACACACTATTCATCTATGTTTCACGTGTAACTCTTTCCTATTGTTCAATCGCTGAATTTTCAATTATTGTTAAAGACCAGGAAAAACAGTAATTTAAGAAACGTGAACGTAAACTCCGTCCACAGGCCCCAGTGGGACCCTCGGTAGTGACCGACCGCCGTATCATCCTCTGCCAAGGGCGTCATTGGATAGGGAAAGTACTGATGGGCGTGGGTTCAGCACACCACTCCCTCGACCGTTGTTAGTTTTCGGAGCCGCTACTGCTCACTAATGTGGCTCTACTGCAGTCCTGACGCGGCTGAGTGCAACCTTCTCCAGTTCTCCAACCAAGCAAAACTCCATGGTGGCAGTATAGGGAACTGAACACGGGCCATCCACATGGCAGTCAGTCGCACTGACCACTCAGCTACCATCGATGGCATCAATTTACGAAAACATTTTATTAATTACCTTCGTTGAGAATATACGTGTCCACTACTGACACCTGCAACAAAACCTCAATGGAACGATGGAATCCTACTTCTGGTAAGACGATCGTATGTTGGTATAACTGAGATCACCGATTAATCCCACGCCAGGCGTTTGCGGCTTTGTCTTTGTCAGCCTCGAACATTCTGTTAGCGACCTTGGCCACACGTCCTGCCCGCCGTTCCGGTGCGACCGATCGCTTTCTTGTCTCGGGCTTGTAAAGGTTTCTTGCACTGCCAGTGTGTTCGCCAATCACGCAGCCAACATGTCTCGATCGTATGGTTCTCACAGTTACACAGCACACTATGCCTGATCCTATCCTCCCTACACCTGCAATCTGTGTGTTTTTTATGCTTGTTATATTTGTTGAGGTCTTCAAGCCACTACACCATGTTAGCCTATCTTAAGCCAACCTCTTTATCTCTTTCTAACTATTGCAGACTTACTGTACTCAATCCATCGATTACCTACCATCCAGTGCCAAACTGTCGATTTTGTGATGCCTCATGATGAAGCATAAATCGGTTGCTTCTTTTAATCAAGTTGTGCAACAACTTTCTTTTTTATTCAGTTGGATTTATTGTCACATCTAATTTTCTTCTGTAGCACAACACTGCAAAACTTTTATTGCTTTATTTCCCAAATAAAACCCCTAAGCATCGTATGAATAACTTCGGCTACATTCCATTGCCCACTTTTTACGACGGGCTTCCAGTAATTAAAACAACACTTTTTTTCTCGGCCAATTTTGGTAGAAATAATACGGAATTTGTTGTGGTACATCGTGGAACATTGTAGCCTCAGACACTATAGTTACATGAAGTTCCCATATGTGGCGGCGCTATGCGTGGTCTTCAAAATGGCGTCTGTAACGGAGGTCCATTTCAAGAAGAGATAAATTCTGAAGAGTGTTGTCCTACCCTCAGCAAACTGAAGAAATCATTTCAGCGTATTCGTCGCCACAAAAATGAAAACGAACTTCTCCATAACAACGAAAGGCCTCACACGAGTTATTTTCAGCCATAATGGCTATGTTTGTGTGCCGTGACTGTGTCGGATAATTATTTATTTCAAGTTTCTGCTACCAGTCACTTTTTCTTTTATGCTTAATCTAACGTAATGCAACGCGTTTCAAACATGTTCTGTTCATCTTCAGCCGTTTATACATACATACATACTTATAGAGGACTGTTACTTAAAAATAAACAGTCTTCAACTAGATTAATCTAGACCTTTTTCTCCATTGTTTTTTATTGTAGTTACTGGTATGGCATTTTGGAGGAAGGAGGGGCGCAGTGTATAGATAGAAATCGAAATCAGTGATGTCTTCTGCTGGTTTTCTTCCTTGTGGTTGACTATGTATATCGTAGCCGGTACAGGATGCAGATAGATTTGCATCAGTTATGTGTTATGAAAATAGTCTGAAAGGCTTTTATATGACAGATGATCACTTACAATTTCATCCTCTTGCTGCTTCACTTGCATCACTGGTGTAATGGCGGAGCAGTTGATTGACATTACACTGTTGCACATTATATTTTATCACTGATTGCCAACGTAATTCACTGCACAGTTTGCTTCGATGTTATACACACAACCAAGATAACGAACTGTAGCATTTGAGTCTCTATCGATTATCGAAGCTTTGTATCGATATTTTTGGTACTGACAGATTTTTAGTGAATTATTTACATTGGCATATCTTGAATCTGTTTAGAACTGGCTTACGACTTCTGAAGAATTTTATGTTTTGGAATTCGATTATTTAATTAAGAATGTTATCTCCATGCTTTGTGTTATGTATGAAAGTTTCCATTTCTT
Organism: Schistocerca gregaria; assembly: GCF_023897955.1. Taxonomy (NCBI): domain Eukaryota; kingdom Metazoa; phylum Arthropoda; class Insecta; order Orthoptera; family Acrididae; genus Schistocerca; species Schistocerca gregaria. The sequence goes on from NC_064921.1 coordinate 220,214,683, forward strand.
TCATGATATTCATTCTTTTACTATTCCTATTTTGTGTAAAATTTCGAGGTTATTTTTAAGTAAGATTTCTCTATACGTATGTATGTATGTATAAACGCCTGGAGATGAACAGGACGTGTTCGAAACACGTTACATTATGTTACATTAAGCATAAAATAAAAAGTTACTGGTAGCAGAAACTTGAAATAAATACTCACACGAGTCTGCGTACCCGAGAGGAGCTCGTAAAACTTCATTGGACCGTTCCTCCTCATCCGCTCTACAGCCTGGATGTCGCACCTTCCGACCTCAATCTGCTTGGCAGAATGAAGGATGCACTCCGCAGAAAGCAGTACGTGGATGATGGGGACGTTATTGATCTAGAAAGACGTTGGCTCCGGCGTCGACCAGTGGAGAGGTACCAAGCGGGCATACAGGCCCTAACACTAAGGTGGCGTAAGGACGCCTCACTAAAGGGAGATACTGTTCAAAAATAGGGGTTTGCTACCAGAAGAGTGGAGTATAATACGGGGTACTGGAACCCTCAATAAAACCAACCAGCTTTCAGAAAAGAAGTGTTGCAGTACTTATTGAGCGCCCCTCGTGCTTTCGTTGATAATCCTTTTACAGCATATTTCTTACAATTATCCATCCCGCTTAACTTCTATTAAAAGTCACCTCTTGTCTCGCACGGAATTCCATCACCATCGCAAATCAAGAAGTTACTATGTCTTGTCTCTGACTCTTAATCCCCTTTGTAGATAACTTTTTGCTTCCTGCATGGTACTTCCGCTACTTTCACAATTTTACTGAATGTTCTCCATTCAACATTGCCAAAAATTGTCTCTAAATCTACAAATACTGTAACTGTAGATTTGACTTTCTTTAATCTATCTTCTAAGGTAAGCCGTATCGTCAATAGGAACTCACGTGTTCCTACATTTCTCCGGAACCCGACTGATCTTCCACGACGTCATTTCAATTCAACCTTAAAACGTTCCTGTTCGTATTTTGCATCTATGACTTATTAAACCGATAGTTCGAAAATATTCACATCTGTCAGTGCTTTTTTGTTTCTCAGAACAAGAATTATTAAGTTCCTCTTCAAATTTCAGCTCATTTTGCTCGCCTGATATACCTTACTTACAAGTTAAAATAGTTTTGTCATGGCTGGCTCTCTGGAGGATCTTAATAATTCTCATGGAATGTCGTATGCCACATGGTACCTTTTATCTTTAGGTCTTTCAGTGTTCTGTCAAGTTTTCCTTGCTGTATCATACCTTCCTTTTCTGTTTATCATCAGTCTTCTCACTAGTTTGATGCGGCCCGCCACGAATTCCTCTCCTGTGCCAACCTCTTCATCTCCAAGTAGCACTTGCAACCTACGTCTTCAATTATTTGCTGGATGTATTGCAACCTCTATCTGTCTCTACAGTTTTTGCCCTCTACAGCTGCCTCTAGTATCATGGAAGTAATTTCCTCATGTCTTAACATGTGTCCTGTCATCCTGTTCCTTCTCCTTATCAGTGTTTTCCACATATTCTTTTCCTCTCCGATGTTGTATAGAAGCTCCTCATTCCCTACCTTATCAGTCCACCTAATTTTCTACATTCGTCTATAGCACCACACCTCAAATCGATTCTCTTCTGTTCCAGTTTTCCCACAGTCCATGTTTAACTACCATCCAATCTCTACTCCAGACGTACACTCTCAGAAAGTTCTTCCTCAAATTAAGGCCGATATTTGATATTAGTAGACTTCTCTTTGCCAGGAATGCCCTTTATGTCATTGCTAGCCTGCCTTTGATGTCCTCCTTGCTCCGTCCGTCATTGGTTATTTTACTGCCTAGGTAGCAGAATTCCTTAATTTTATCTACTTCGTGACCATCAATCCTGATGTTAAGTTTCTCGCTGTTTTCATTTATACTACTTCTCATTACCTTCGTCATTCTTTGATTTACTCTCAATCCATACTCTGTACTCATTAGACTGTTCATTCCGTTCAGCAGATCTCTCGAGATAGCAATGTCATCAGCGAATCGTTTCATTGATATCCTTTCACCTTCAATTTTAATTCCATCTCTGAGCCTTTCATTTATTTCCATCATTGCCTCCTCGATGTACAGACCAAATGGTAGGGACGAAAGGCTATATTCTTGTCTTACACCTCACTGTCGTCCAATCCTGTTATTCCCTCTTGGCTCTTGTACATATTATATATGACCCGTCTCTCCCTATAGCTTACCCTTACTTTTTTCAGAATTTTGAACAGCTTCCACCATTGTACACTGTCGAACGCCTTTTCCAGGTCGACAAATCCTATGAAAGTGTCCCGATTTGTCTTTAGTCTTGCTTCCATTATTATCCGCATCGTCAGAATTGCCTTTCTCGCGCCTTTACCTTTCCTAAAGCCAAACTGATCGTTATCTGGCGTATCCTCAATTTTCTTTTCCATTCTGCTGTGTATATTATGCCTGTAAACAACTTGGATGCATGAGCTCTTAATCTGATTGTGCTTTAATTCTCGCTCTTGTCAGCTCTTGCTATCGTCGAAATTGTGTGGATGATGCTTTTCCGAAAGTAAGATGGTATTCTATACTATAATACTATAATATTTTCTCCAGGTTTATTTACCTCTGTGTACTAATTCTACTTTTCAACCACCTTTTGGGTAATGTAAAATATGTACAAGAATCAATAGGGAAAATCTAGAATGTAAGACAAATAACAGAGTTATCGGACTAGATGGAATGTAGTCTTTCGCCGCTACTGTTCAGTTTATCAATGAAGAAGCAATGACAGTATAAAATAAAAGTTGAAAAGCGGATCAAAATTCAAGCTGAAAGGATGTCGTAATCGCTGATGACATTGCTGTTCTCAGTGACAGCGAAGAAGAATTACGGGACACGTTGAATGGAATAAACAGTTTAATGACACTGAATGTGGATTGGGAGTAAACCGAAAAAATATGAAGGTAATGAAGAGATGCAGAAATGACATTAACGATACCATCAAAATTGGTGACCGAGATGTACACTATGACAAGGAATTCTACAACATTGAAAGGATAATACTTGACCGACGAACAAAGCACGAATTAAAAAGGATATCACATGCTGAGAGGTTATTCCTGGTCAGTATTACTAGTGTCAAACATAGTTCTTAGTTCGCGATGAAAGATCAGAGAAAGTACGTTTGGAGGAAAGCATTGTGGAAAGATAAATAATGGCCTGGGAGAAAGCGGGAAAAGAAGAGAATCGAAGCGTCTGAAACGTTATGATACAGAAGGATACCGTAATTTAGATGGACTAAAAACATAAGTAATGAAGAGGTTTTGGAGAATCTCAGAAGAATGGAGCATACGGAAAACAGTGGCAAGAAGAAGGGACAGAATGATAAGACGTGTGTCAAACCTTGAACTTTTATCATATTACACGCAGCTGCTGTGAGTAGAAACTGTAGTTGAAGAAAGTCAGTGGAACAAATCCAACAGATAATTGAGGACGTTCGGGTCGAGTGTTTGTTACTCGGTAACGTAGAAATTGGCACAGGAGAGAAATTCGTGGTGGCAGCATTAAGCCACTCATAATGCTTATGACCGGAAAAAAAATCAAACTTACATGCTTGTTGCATTACAACCAAGAGAAATCTCCCGGAAATCTTTATCTGAACCGGGAAATTGAAATTATTTTTCATTAATCATTAGACAATTGTCTATTCTTTCAGGGAATAATCAGAAATTTTGTGTATGCCCAAAAATTTTTCTTGACAAATTGTTTTTAACGTTTTTATGTTCGAAATTGCTGTTCACAGTTTACTGAACTGCTTGTTAAAGGAAACATGTGATATTTAATTTAAAAAAACCCACGTAGTTGTACGTAATTCAGCCAACATCGTTCAGGGACGTAGCTCTGACAGGGGAGAAAGCACGTGTGGGCAGAAACAGTTCATTTTGGAGATGGGTCTCGTATTGTAATCAGTCAAAGCGTACATGTAAGAATAAAAGCAATAGTAAAAGTGTTCTTAAAAGTATCATTGCTTTTCTGCGAATAGTCTCACCCACAATTTGAAAAAGACACAACATATTCGGTTCTGCTTATTTAGGGGGTACTACATCAATGTTAACTGTAAAGTAGGGTGAGCAAAATTCTGTTCTCAAGTGCCCATAATTGAAAGTGAAAAAAGCACATTTGAAACTCTGGAAAAACTTAGTTCAGTCACATTTGCACTTAGAATCAGTGTAAAGTTGGTGAAGAGACAATCCATTAAGTTGACATACCTTAGATACTTTAAGTCATATGAATAATGTTCTTAGGCAAATCTTCTTTCAGAAAGAAAGTTTTCATTGCTCAAATACGGCGGCGGTGGTCTCGCGGTTCTAGGCGCGCAGTCCGGACCCGTGCGACTGCTACGGTCGCAGGTTCGACTCCTGCCTCGGGCATCGATGTGTGTGATGTCCTTAGGTTAGTTAGGTTTAAGTAGTTCTAAGTTCTAGGGGACTAATAACCACAGCAGTTGAGTCCCATAGTGCTCAGAGCCATTTTTTCATTGCTCAAAAACATGCTGTAGAAATGATATGTGGTTCTCATTCGCGATCATCTCGCAAACATCTGTTTAAGGAGTTGGGCATTGTGACTACATCTTCACAGTATATTTATTCCCTATTAAATTTGTTGTAAATAATCAGCTACAGTCCAAAAGGAACAATGATACACGTAATTACAAACTTGAGTACAACATTTATATATAGTGCATCAAAAAGAATCATTCGATTAAAAAAAAATTGTAACTATTATGTTATTTGACATACCTGCGTGAACAACACACTGTTGGAAAGAGCAAACTCTTGAGTTTTACACGGTTTCCGGTAGACAGCAGCAGTGTGCGCCACTTCAGCTCTAGTAAGAATGGTGTCAGGACAACACAAACAACTTTTTGTTCTACGTTTCACGGAGTGCGGTTCAGTATGACTTGCGTACTAGGTATAGTGTGGATCCTCCTACAGCACAGAGCATTAGACGATGGCTGTTGTTTGTGTAAAAGCAATCCCCGAGTGTCTGACACAGACGTCGAAATACACTCCTGGAAATTGAAATAAGAACACCGTGAATTCATTGTCCCAGGAAGGGGAAACTTTATTGACACATTCCTGGGGTCAGATACATCACATGATCACACTGACAGAACCACAGGCACATAGACACAGGCAACAGAGCATGCACAATGTTGGCACTAGTACAGTGTATATCCACCTTTCGCAGCAATGCAGGCTGCTATTCTACCATGGAGACGATCGTAGAGATGCTGGATGTAGTCCCTTGGAACGGCTTGCCATGCCATTTCCACCTGGCGCCTCAGTTGGACCAGCGTTCGGCTGGACGTGCAGACCGCGTGAGACGACGCTTCATCCAGTCCCAAACATGCTCAATGGGGGACAGATCCGGAGATCTTGCTGGCCAGGGTAGTTGACTTACACCTTCTAGAGCACGTTGGGTGGCACGGGATACATGCGGACGTGCATTGTCCTGTTGGAACAGCAAGTTCCCTTGCCGGTCTAGGAATGGTAGAACGATGGGTTCGATGACGGTTTGGATGTACCTTGCACTATTCAGTGTCCCCTCGACGATCACCAGAGGTGTACGGCCAGTGTAGGAGATCGCTCCCCACACCATGATGCCGGGAGATGGCCCTGTGTGCCTCGGTCGTATGCAGTCCTGATTGTGGCGCTCACCTGCACGGCGCCAAACACGCATACGACCATCATTGGCACCAAGGCAGAAGCGACTCTCATCGCTGAAGACGACACGTCTCCATTCGTCCCTCCATTCACGCCTGTCGCGACACCACTGGAGGCGGGCTGCACGATGTTGGGGCGTGAGCGGAAGACGGCCTAACGGTGTGCGGGACCGTAGCCCAGCTTCATGGAGACGGTTGCGAATGGTCCTCGCCGATACCCCAGGGGCAACAGTGTCCCTACTTTGCTGGGAAGTGGCGGTGCGGTCCCCTACGGCACTGCGTAGGATCCTACGGTCTTGGCGTGCAACCGTGCGTCGCTGCGGTCCGGTCCCAGGTCGACGGGCACGTGCACCTTCCGCCGACCACTGGCGACAACATCGATGTACTGTGGAGACCTCACGCCCCATGTGTTGAGCAATTCGGCGGTACGTCCACCCGGCCTCCCGCATGCCCACTATACGCCCTCGCTCAAAGTCCGTCAACTGCACATACGGTTCACGTCCACGCTGTCGCGGCATGCTACCAGTGTTAAAGACTGCGATGGAGCTCCGTATGCCACGGCAAACTGGCTGACACTGACGGCGGCGGTGACCAAATGCTGCGCAGCTAGCGCCATTCGACGGCCAACACCGCGGTTCCTGGTGTGTCCGCTGTGCCGTGCGTGTGATCATTGCTTGTACAGCCCTCTCGCAGTGTCCGGAGCAAGTATGGTGGGTCTGACACACCGGTGTCAATGTGTTCTTTTTTCTATTTCCTGGAGTGTATTTTCAGAAGGAGTCTGCAGAAATCCGTTGGCCGTGCAGCTTGACAGCTCAACATGCCCTCAATATCCGTCTGGCGTGGGTTGCGTCGACGTTCACACGTTAAGCCATAATGCAAACTCCTCGTGGAGGTGACAAACAACAACGTGTGGAGTTCTGTAGTTTTGTTCTTGGCAAGAAGATGGATGACAGTTTTCTTTCATGCTTTGCATTTACTGATGTGGCAAAATTCCATTTAAATGTAAGGGTGAACCGTCGTAATGTGAGAATATGGGGTACGGAACAACCGCGTGAAGTTGTACAACATAAAAGGAACTCTCCAATATTTAATGTGTTTTGCGCAGTTTCACGGGAAAAAAGGTATGGTCCATTTTTCTTTGCCGAGAGAACTGTCACAGGAAGCACATATCTCGATATTCTTGAAATCTCTCTTTTCCCCACATCTAGATACTGATTCGAACGACTTCATTCACCAACAGGATGGGATGTCACCACACTGGCATCTGAAAGTGCAGGAATTTTTAAATCAAAAGATTACTGAACGATGGATCGGTCGGATTGTATCAAATGATTCAGCGTTACAATTACTGGCCTCCAAGGTCACCGTACATGACTGTATGTGATTATTTCTTGTGGGGGTTTATAAAAGACTCTGTTTATGTGTCTCTGTTGCTAACAACAATGAATGAACTGAGACGTCGTAGCACATCAGCTGTGGAAGCTGTGACTCATGACATGCTTGCTGTAGTGTGGGAACTATTTCAATATCGTACTGACATATGTCATGCATCTCAAGGAGGGCATATTGAATATCTATGAAAAGATATGAACAAAAAAATTTTGAGTTTCCCATTCGTCATAAAACAAACTTCATTGTATATAGGGTGTTACAAAATGGTACGGCTAAACTTTCAGGAAATACTCCTCACACACAAAGAAAGAAAATATGTTATGTGGACATGAGTCTGGAAACGCTTACTTTCCATGTTAGAGCTCATTTTATTACTTCTCATCAAATCACATTAATCATGGAATGGAAACACACAGCAACAGAACGTACCAGCGTGACTTCAAACACTTTGTTACAGGAAATGTTCAAAATGTCCTCCGTTAGCGAGGATATATGCATCCACCCTCCGTCGCATGGAATCCCTAATGCGCTGATGCAGCACTGGAGAATGGCGTATTGTATCACAGCCGTCCACAATACGGGCACGAAGAGTCTCTACATTTGGTACCGGGGTTGCGTAGACAAGAGCTTTCAAACGCACCGGTAAATGAAAGTCTAGAAGGTTGAGGTGAGGAGAGCATGGAGGCCATGGAATTGGTCCGCCTTTACCAATCCATCGGTCACCGAATCTGTTGTTGCGAACCCTACGAACACTTCGACTGAAATGTGCAGGAGCTCCATCGCGCATGTACCACATGTTGTGTCGTACTTGTATAGGCACATATTCTAGCAGCACAGGTAGAGTTTCCCGTATGAAATCATGATAACGTGCTCCATTGGAGCCCAATCAAGACATCACCAACAATGCCTGACCAAACGTTCACAGAAACTCTGTGTTGATGACGTGATTGCACAATTGCGTGCGGATTCCCGTCAGCCCACACATGTTGATTGTGAAAATTTACAATTTGATCACTATGGAATGAAGTCTCATCCGTAAAGAGAACATTTGCACTGAAATGAGCATTGACACATTGTTGGATGAACCATTCGCAGAAGTGTACCCGTGGCCAATCAGCTCCCGATAGTGCCTGCACACGCTGTACATGGTACGGAAACAACTCGTTCTCCCGTAGCACTCTCCATACAGTGACGTGGTCAACGTTACCTTGTGCAGCAGCAACTCTAACACTGACATTAGGGTTATCGTCAACTGCAGCAAGAATTGCCTCGTCCCTTGCAGGTGTCCTCGTCGTTCTAGTTCTTCGCCAGTCGCGAGTCATAGGCTGGAATATTCCGTGCTCCCTAAGACGCCGATCAATTGCTTCGAACGTCTTCCTATAGGGACACCTTCGTTCTGGAAATCTGTCTCGATCAAACGTACCGCGCCAGGCTCTTGCCCCGTGCTAATCCATACATCAAATGGGCATCTGCCAACTCCGCATTTGTAAACATTGCACTGACTGCAAAACCACGTTCCTGATGACCAGTAACCTGTTGATGCTACGTACTGATGTGCTTGATGCTAGTACTGTAGAGCAATGAGTCGCATGTCAACACAAGAACTGAAGGTAACATTACCTTCCTTCAATTTGGCCAACTGGCGGTGAATCGAGGAAGTACAGTACATACTGACGAAAGTAAAATGAGCTCTAACATGGAAATTAATCGTTTCCGGACACTTGTCCACATAACATCTTTTCTTTATTTGTGTGTGAGGAATGTTTCCTGAAAGTTTGGCCGTACCTTTTTGTAACACTCTGTACATTAGTTTCAGAAATATAGGCGTGCCAAATCGGATCATTCTTTTTGAGACGGCATGTATTCCAAAGTGTAAACTTCTTCCGGTGTCAACCGTACGAATATGTGACTAGGATACTTGCTCAGAAACAAAAATGTTTTAACGATATTTTATTTTCCCGTGGGCAAATCCATCAGTGAGTACTATTTCCTATTAACTTGCTCTCTGACATCCGTTACATCAGTACGGCGAGTCATACCAACGTTCTTCCACGACTGGCGGTTTTGAAGTCTGTAAACAGGCTTCACACCATGTTACGAAATTGCATTTTTTCAACAACTTCCCTGAGTCGAAAGCCTGTTTGGTGCTCTTCGGAGATGTCCCTCTGGGAAAGGTAGAATGTCCTCTGTGAACAACATAGTACCCCAGTACTTTCTCCGTTTCCCTACGAAATCAGCTTTCCACAAACTTTCTCGCCAGTCTCTTCACTACTTACATAGATGCGTGTTTCAGCTCATCGTCTCTGTGCTTCTATAGACCTCTACGTAAATGCTCATCAGCATTACCGTCATGTGACTTGCAGCTTTGAGAGAGTCAACATTTCTCGTCCTACACTGTTTGTTCTGCATTCACCAGTAAGTAATTAAAGCGCAGCTGACGAGGCAGGCAGCCAGAGAGGACAAAAATGTTGGCCAGGTCGTACCGGGGTCGCAGCCCAGACCTGTGCGCGACCGGTTTCAACAGGGCGCCGCGAAATGAGATGACGACGGTAGGCCCTCATCAGCAAAAGTTGCTTCAGTCACGATGTTGCCTCTGGAATGTCCCAGTGGCAATAAGGTCCTCATAAAACTTTTATTAAACTCGTCGCTGTGTTTATTTTGCTTGAAACGGTCAGGCGCTCACATCGCCCTGCACTCGTAATAAAGATCGCAGAACCGAGTAGCAAACTTACTTCAGCTCTTCTCGACCGCGTGTTTTGCTCGGACGAGGGGGAGCACAAGAAATTTCTGTGTTTAGAACATTGCACAAGTAACGGAGAAAATTTTTATCTAGTAGGTAGTAAAGATGTAGGTGCGTGATAACTTTCTAAGACACCTTCTCGCGCCTCAAACTTCATATATTAGTGATATTGCAGTGCCTATGTTACACAGAAGTACGACGTAACGAATAGGCACTACGGCGACCACAAACGCACTGAAATAAATTAAATATATTCGCAGTTGTGAAAACGGACGACCATCAATTGTGTTGTGGAATGACGACAGAGAAACTTTGTGCTGGAGCGGGAATCGAATCCAGATTTCCCTCTTTAAGAGAGAGGTCGTCTTAACTGCTTTCGCTATCCTTGCACGACTCACAGACAGACTCAGACGTCCATATATCCTCGTTCATGCGTCACAACCTGCACTCTTACACATCATGTAATTCCCGTACATGTGGAGGATATCTTAACCCTTACCTACTACGGACGTTGACAGAACCCCAGCTGTTATGGAGGGGTGTCTCAAAGAGCCATTTTACTTTTTTATCTACAAAAAAAGAGTTTCGTTGAATATATATTTTAATCACTTCTGTTGTTCATTACACGTCTCAGGAGTACACTCCCTAGAAATTTGAATGTTTTTAAACAACGGTTGTCTTAAAACATTTAGGCAAATCAAATAGGGAAAACTTTGCTGTGTATTTTTAATGTCTATGTTATGAAAATAACAGCAGATATTTAGCTCTCTACTCACTCACATATTATCATCAAAGAGATTATATTACAGATTCGCAAAATAACCAGTTGCAAAAACACACATTAACACTTCATTTATAAGAAATTGTATGCAAAGACAGCTTTGGGTTTACTTATTGTTTCAATGTAGAGCGACTACTGCACTCAATGGTTCAGTAAAGGGGGAAACTATAACACAAGTACGAATTGATTAAGTAGTCTTATGAGGCCCGAAACATATTTCAATTACTTCCAATCTGTACGCTATTTAGTCGCTGGCTCGTATTGGCGGATAAATACGATATTGCTGTGCTTTGCATCTACATCTACTTCACACTCCGCAAGCCACCTAATGGAGAGTAGAGGAAGGTACGCTTGTATCACAAACTGAGACCTCCAAGCCCAATAGCTCGAAATAGATCGAAAGCGAGGACGCCTTCAGAGTTTATCATGTCCTTCAAAGTGATTATCGAACATCGGCCCACGTTCACGTCCTTAGTATACCGTAGCTGGTGTGGTAAGAACACTAAACACGAACAACACTAACGCAGTCCGGTCACCGTTCTACCTGTCGAGAGAATTGCAGCTCAGATCACAAACATATCCGCCGACGGTGCGTACGTGTACGATGTTATTTTGACATCCGACTATCTCTTTCGATTGCTTTACTTTTCTTCTTAGCCACTGTATTGATACGTCTGAATATTGACTTCTTGTCGACGGGTATAAACTCATAAGGCAATGTGCTCTGTCAATAACGTAATGTTTCAGGTTTGATTCGTCGCTTCAATCATACAGTCTCTGCTTCCTATGCTCGTCGGTTTGAGTGATTTTCGTATATCCAGTTAGCTCTTGCTCATTGTCCACATCATGAAAAAGGCATATCAGATTTTGTTATGTGTTGTCATATATACCATTGTTAACTAACGGCCCCATGATGAAAAAGTGCTCCGTTGATGCTCCACAATTTTCGTAATTTTACCTGTATCGGAATGACGATACAGTGTTCGTCTTTGACTTTCCAGTGAAAAACTTGTCAGAAACTCAATGAAGTGAAAAAACCATGAAATTCCCAAGCTTATTTACGTAAAGATCGGAAGCTAAATCCAAACTTGACAGCAGTAAGACTTTTGGGGTAAATTTAGGCGTATATCGAAAACCTCAAAGAAAATTTCAGTGCGAATTTCCTAGTCATACTATAATAATCGGAGTAGACTTGGATAGACATTCAGCCGTCAAATATTTTGAAAGATGGCATGGATACACAGTAAACAAAGGTAGATCGAAACACTGACACGTCGTATACTTCATTTCAGATCTGTCAACGTGTCTGTCTAAGTTTATGTGTTTTATGAAAGACGTCAAGTGCTTGTTTAGTTAGTCTGTACACGTGACCCTAACTGATATTCCTGTTACCTCACTGCACATGTTACCGTAATTATTTTACTAAATACTTTTCTGGTTATTCAGTCTGTATTACTATCAGGCAGGCGGAGTTCGACTACTCTCTATCTCGTGTACCCTTCAATGCAACGATCTTTTGCATTCTATTGCATAGAAGCTCAATTTCAATCGTTTTAATGCTTCAATTTTTATGTTCTGGAATGTAATTTCTTAGAAAATTTTAACGTCACTTCTTGTTTTTTAACTCTCGATTCGTAGGCTTTTTAAAATTAAATATTGTGCTGCTTCAGTTTCTATTTCATAATTAATATATACAACATAAATACAGTAATGTATCTGACCTAGCCTGCTTATTGTTCACTGTGGTTACGACTATTATTATTATTATTATTACTATTATTATTGTTATTATTATTATTATTTACACGTTCACGCTGGTGTTGCGAATTGTTTCTGTCTTTGATGGATGGGACACATATTCATGCTTTACTGCATCTGACGTTGCTGCTTTTCCTGTGTCTCGCCGTGGGCCAGGGATCATATTGAACGGCCTAGACAACTATTTTAGTGAGTCAGCCTTTCAATTGTAAGGTCCAGTCCTTTAAAATAACGAGAGACCACATAAAATAATTTTACACATAATTTGTCACAAATTAGGTGATTCCTAATTTGTTTAGGTACCTCTCTCGCTGAAAGATAACGTAAAATTGTATTCTCAGCTGTCTGTTGCGCCTGTCTGATAGATCATACATCATACATTAGTGTATTGCTGGTACCACAATTGGTAGAGTCGATCGTGAGTCACTGGTGGTACACTCTGGCCTGAACATCTTAATAACCATATTATTTAACTATAGTAAACATAATTTTAGCATGATTTCAATCCTTTCCTCATTTCCTTCTGTTGTTCAATGATACTAGATCCCACGAGAAATTAGTCAAGCGTAGTAGCATAGCGGCTGGATCACAATATAAGTTCCCATCTGGGTGTTGAGATTCACATTTCCCATGTCTTCCCTAAATATAAAATAAACGCTAGGATGGCTCCCCTAATGAGCGTCCCCCAATTATGCTACAGTTGTTGAGAGATCCCTTCCGTAACCTCGTGTTACAACAAACACAAATACTGCCTTCGCTGCAACACAGTAACACCCTCTATGATAACTGGTTGACATTAGGAATGGAGGATGATCCGGGTACTACGTTATAGACATGGAACAAAAACTCGGATTGAGAAATGAATCGGCCAAGTCCTTGTCTAGGAACCATCTCCACATTTCCCTTAAGCGACATGGAGAAATCGTGAAAAAATTAAACATGGATGGTCGAACTGCTATTTTGGCGAATAAGAGTCTACGTTCGGTATTGAAATCAGGATAAGAAGGAAGTGAACATATAGGTATTACTTAGAGAGACAATGGTTTGCATACGCTCGTATTCCTCAAGTAAGCACTAACTTTTGCTTCAGAAATGATGACTTCACCATATCCACGATTTTGTCTCGTAGTGTCCACCTCATAAGGACTAATTCTGGCAAGTTTTTCCAGTAATGATATATAAAGTGTGATCGTAACTGAATGAACCAGTGCATCTTTTTGAAAGATATTTCTCTTCTTCGAATGATAAAATTATATACACTGCCGGCAGAAAAACTCGTATACACTTTTAGAAGTTCCAATTTACTCATGATATTATTGTTGTAATAGTTCATATGGAGTACATGAAATGATTACATTTACAGATCACCAGCTTTTGAGGTAGCAGATGATACTGAAACACACACATTTGTATGTGGTGTAGTCTCCACAGGTGACGATTCAGGCGCTGACTCTGGCATCATACAGATGGCGAAGTCCTTTTCTGGGATGCGTTATACCACGGCTGCTCGACCTGTTCACGTAATTATACATTCACTTCTCGTTCCATCATATCACACATGTCTCGAGTGGAGACGACTCCAGAGAGCGTGCTGGCTAGGAAAGCTGCTGCACGGCTTGCAGTGTACGTTGATTTTCACGGGCAGTGTGCGGGTGAGCATTATCGTGTTGGAATATAACATCACCTCCCTGTTGCAAGAATGGCAAAAGGACAGGTCTAACACGCACTGCACATACCGAGCGCTGGTCAGTAACCCCTCCACAAAGAGTAAAGGTGAACTAGAGTTATAGCTTATCTACTTCAGACCATAAGTTCTGGAGTGGGGCCAGCGTTTCTTGGACAAATGCACTCTACGAGACAGCGCCCTCTAGTTCTACATGGCACGCGCAAATGACGACCACCTTCTTGGATCTGCTTTCTTCGCTGAGGACAACGGTGAGCCATTCCATCTTTCAGGTGACCCTCTGATGGCACCAGACGAGCCGTGCACGCCGATGCTATGGCGTGAGTGAAGACGGCATAGAGGTTTCTGTGCCCGTAGTCCCACTGCTAATAACCGCTTCGCAACAGTTCGTGTAGACACATCTGGGCTCACAAGCCCTCTTATCTGTGCTGTGGTAACTGTACGATCTGTCACTGCTGCTCTTATAATACGACGATACTGGCTGGCGTATGTGGTGCGTGTACTTCCAGAAGCTCGTCTATGCGTGTGAGAATGTTCACGTGACCACTGACAAGAGCATCGTTGCACAACTGACGCAGGACGTCCAACTTGTGTGGCATTCTCCTAAAGTATCATAGCACCTCTCAGAAAGACACAATTTGACCCCTGTCGAGCTCTCTCAGCTGGTTGTAGAAAGTACGAGTGCATTCCGTAGTATAGTTGCCTTTTTGCTTCTGGCTGTGAGGGTAGACACAGATGGCGCTCCTGTAGCTGTGCCACTACTCTACTTGTTGGCGGACGACGTTGAAATCATTATCAGTACTACTATCTCCCAGCTGGTATATACGGTTATTGGAACAAAATCGACGTCGTCTTTCCAGGTGTACTAATTATTTTTCTCGCAGTTTATTTTTAAAACCAGCCATTGTAATTTCAGCCATAGGCATCTGCAAACTACATCACCGAAAAGTAGCTGTGTGTACACCTGTTTTCGTCTTCTTGTAAATATGACATCAAATTACTGAACATGTTCACTGTTTCATATTTCAAAATATTGTCTTGTGCTACATCACTGAATTTTGAGACCGTTAACTTGCAAATATTTAAAGGTAAAAATCGAGGATTTCAAAACAAATAATTTTAAAAGTCGAAGACCACAATACTGGGCTTTAAGTAGTTTTCTTTGACTGTTATTCACATCCAAGAAAAATTACTCACGAAGGGTATAACTTTTGCGATGGTACATTTTGCTCTCTTTTGTTTACTCTATGCGGTAGTTGAAAAACAAAACGATGCACTTAACACTTCATTCCCTGGCAATGCGTTCACAATTATGATATCGAGATTACTAGAGAGATTTGTTGTATGTTTTACTCGCTCTCTGTAGCTTACGAACCGTGGAGTGAGTTATAGTATGCTTAGATAACTACATGAAAATATTATAAGAAGGTAGGTATCTTAATAAAGCAGTACACCTAAATGAGAATATTTGTCTTATGATGTAATGTGGCAGTGCCTAACTTTTCAAATGTACATAATTTATTTATATTGGCAATCAAGAAAGCAATCATTACCGTGTGAAACATAGGAGACATGTTAACAAGGAGAGACAGCTGAGCCTTGAAACAGCCCGAGAGATCAGGACGGCTTGATGGATGGGTGAGTACCGTTCCCCTTGAATCAGAGGTGACCTTTCACCTTTACGATACTGCAACAACTCACAAAGGAATGGTCCAATCCGAAATTCCGAAACCAACCCTGAAATTTTTCACAGAAAGAAAAACCGACCGGAATGCTCTGACAAAATTTTAGCTGCTAAGGTGCACTGCACATTTTTCTTAAGAAACGTTAAAAGCGCTCACATTTGCCTCACGAAGAAGTGCTTGCAGAGGGGGTTTACACAGCTCTTCCTGCCTAGCTCGCGGTAGGCGAATAAACAGACGTAGCCGTCACATGAGAACATAGCGCCGCGCAGTCTGAAGTCCACACATACAAATTTTAAGCATTTCATGCTAACATTTGTTATTTGTTTCTTTTTCAATGTTTTTGTTTCAATTGCTGTCTTTCGTACAAATAATTATTTCCTACCGGAAGATCAGCGTTGACGCTAAGAAATTGTTACTCCAAGGTCCGGTACCGCCTAGACTATATGGGCTCCCGAAGGTTCACAAAGAGCGGGTACCATTACGCCCCATTGTCAGCAACATCAGGGCACCTACATATTTGTTGGCCAAATACCTGACGGGAATATTAAGTCCTTATGTGGGTAAATGCCCTCATCACATCCGTAATTCCGTGGATTTTGTTAAACCCCTTGATAGCTTCAGGTTGGATGAGTCAGATATCGTGGTGAGTTTTGACGTCATTTCCTTATTTACGAGGGTACCCCTGCGAGAGTCGCTAGAGTTGATTGGTCAGAGGTTGGACGAGAATACCACTGAACTTTTTAGGCATGTCTTGACTTCCACGTATTTTCTTTTTAATGGAGAATACTACGAACAAACGGAGGGAGTCGCCATGGGTAGCCCACTCTCACCAGTGGTAGCGAATTTGTACATGGAGAACTTCGAGGAGGAAGCCCTGTCGTCATCCGAATGGACATTCGTCATCTGGCCACATGGTATGGATAAACTCCTTGACTTCCTTACACATCTAAACTCCATACACCCCAACATCAAATTCACTATGGAGACTGAAGCGGAGGGTAAATTACCTTTCCTTGACGTCTTGGTCAGGAGAAGGGCTGACGGCACCCTAGGTCATGGGGTGTATCGAAAGACAACACACACTGATCTGTATTTGCACGCAGACAGCTGCCACCACCCTTCACAGAGGAATGGGGTACTTAAGACTCTAGTACATAGGGCGCGCACTATCTCTGACACAGAGAGTCTACCCCTAGAATTGGAACATCTGAGAACTGTGTTTCGAAACAATGGGTACTCAGAGTGGCAGATCCAACATGCTCTCCGCCCAACCACTGCAGCACAACCTGTTGAGATGGATGAAGTCACGAGGGAGGAGGTAGGCACTGCATTTATTCCATACACAGGCGCACTCTCGGGGAAAATCGCCCGCATTCTGAAGAAACACCGGGTCGGAACTGTGTTTTGTCCTCTGAATAAAACTCGTGCACTGGTGGGGAGCGCCAAAGATGACCTCGGTTTGAGGAAGGCCGGCGTGTACCATATTCCGTGTCAATGTGGCAAGTCGTATATTGGTCAGACGATGCGTACCGTCGAGGATCGATGCCGTGAACACCAGAGGCACACTCGACTGATGTATCCGAGCAAGTCGGCGGTCGCTGAACATTGTTTGTCGGAAAATCACGCTATGGAGTATGACCGCACGAGGATTCTGGTACAGACGTCGAGATACTGGGACAGCGTTGTTAGAGAGGCCATTGAAATTCGCACCAATGACGACCTCATAAACCGTGACTGTGGGTACAATCTTAGCAAGGCTTGGGAACCAGCGATTGGGTTAATCAAGAGTAAATCGAGCAAACGCATAGTTGCGACGACCACGGCGGACAGAGCCATCACACCAACGTCATCTCAGACGCCGTCGCAATCTGATCCACCGCGCTACCGTGGCGCGGGGCGCGGACGGAGGAGGGAGCGAGTCGCGGGCGGAGGGTATTTAAATCGGCCGCCGCCGCAACCGAACCCAGTTCCCCCTGAGCAGCCATAGCGTACGGATCTCCGAGCCGGCACGTTCACAGGAGCTCAGTCCGTCAGTTCACCTGATGATGGCGACATGTTTGATCGCCGAAATATTGTGCCCGTTGGACACTATAGACCGGCAGTACACCCGTGGATATTTTATCAAATACGCCGGGAGAAACTCAAGAATCACAATTATTTCCTATTCTCGCACATACATATCTGCCCACGCATATCTTTTAGGCTGTGCACAATAGATTTTACCTGCAGATTTAAAATAGTAATGTTATGGACGATGCAATGTTGTGCACACTGCTAGTAAATTTATGATAATGCATGTGGTACGTTCACTCCCTGTAAAAATCTTTTAGTAATAAGCCAACAGCAATTTTTACGTAACTTTGTAAAGTTTTTCTTTTGGTTTGACTGTTCTCAGATCTGAAGATGGTATTTAAGCCTCCAAAACTGGTCATCACTTTGTAAAAGAATGTAAAAATAAATTTGATAGCGACAATAAATAGAAAGTTTTGAAAATCTGAGAAAGTTGAATGGGATTTTGGTGCATATTTAGTACTTTGTGGAAATGTTGCTTCCATTAATACAATTCACGTTGAGATTTCACGAAACGAAATCGCCTTTATACACTGCTTAAATTTATGTTTTCTCTCCCCTTCGTTTAACCAAAAATTTTCCAGCCTTTTGTTTGTCACTGAAAGTTGTTACTGCCCATGTTTTCTCTAGTCTCCGAAGGTAACTGTCGTTCTCCGTTCCAGTAGTACACAAGATAATTTTAAGAAGCTGACGGAAATAAGGAACGTAAATTTTATGCAGAATTAAGCTATATATACGTCTCCTCCATTTCGTGAGCTATAAAAATTCCTTCTGGCACAGATTCTCTCATAAAACCAAAATCTCAGTTCACAGAAAATACTGATCTATAAAGACGACCTTTTACAAGCTAATATATCTACCCTATTTATCGTTTCTCGTAACCCCCTGGACCAGTGGTATATCGTTCGTTATAGCGTACCCCGTTGTCGCATGTAAGTTGTTTGTGACTCAGATAACCGTACATCAGGCTAACGGCGAAATTGGAGCTCATTTCGGAGACGAATCGCTACGTAGGTTTGCGAGGAAAATAGGCGGAAATAACTTCTCCGGCTACGGGGGCTCCTCGGCGGTGAGAGATCTGTGTTTGTGGCTGCTGGCGATGTAAATTTTCTGCCCACCAAATGGGCCGTGGAAATGAATGAGCACTGGATCGACATAACATTGGCTTTCCGACAGTGCAGTACGCTTTATAAGCTGGTCGAGCTGTGGTGCACTTATCTGCTACTGCGTGGTCAACATCATTTCGCCTTTGTTGAGTTTACCGAAGGCGGCATCCATTGCTTGTGTGTTTACTGATGTAGATGTTGTATTGTAGGGGTCGTGTTTTCAGATTCTCCTCCATAGTCTCTTCGCTGGGAGCTACTGGTTACACAGTAATATAAAGCTTATAACTTGAGTTTGTTGTTGTCAACTAAACTGGTTTCTTATTCTTAACTTGGAACGTGTTAACTTAAATCATGAAGAAAACAAGTGGTGTCATCACGTAAAAGCTAACTGATAGTAACGGTCGTCAAAACTATCTGAATATGTGTAACTGTATTTGAATTAAGTTTTAGAAACCGCAGACTGTACCCTAAAGAAGCTGCCCTGTGAATTCTGTATTGTGCAATACCGTGCTACAGTACGTGACGATACAGTACTTCACTTGCTGTCCCAACACACAAAACTAATGGAATAAAAAGACTATGAAAAATTACAAATTTAAATTTCAAATAGTAAATGTCCAAAATGCTTCTGTAAATTTACCCTCTAAATTTTGGTTTCAAAACTGACTTAAATAAAATCCCTAACTTTAAATTATACACGTGCAAATGTAGCACGCTGCGCTATTAGAATTACTCTGTCTGATACAGTAAATGAAATCTGAACTGAACATTACCTAAATTGAACCTGATAACAACTTTGAAATGCTTGGTCTAATTGTGAGTGATTTAACTGCGTCCTGACTGTAAGGTTGAACTGGCCCTAACCAACTTTGTGGCTTACCTGTGGCAACAAAAATTCGGTATTGCTCGAAAGTGATGAACATTAAAAATGTAGCGCAACGGAAACTAACTAAAGAAAAGAAAACCTTGAAGAAGTGTAATGCAAGGACGTAAAACTATGCTATTCACTTTATGCTGTTTCGCATGACTGTGTTCCGCTAAGTGAAATGTGGTGACACAAAATTAGAAAACAATATTTACGTAAGGAAATGGTGGTAGAAACTCGACATGTTAAAAGATGGAAAGAGATTACTGTTCGAAAACTGTACTGAACTCGTATTCATTAACAATTATAGTGATCTTGTTAAAAAATATTGTTCTGCTATGAAATTAGTTAACAGAAGGATAAACGGGGACAAGCTATGTGGAGAGATAAATTAAATCTTCACACTTCCCAACTCAAATTTTACAAAAACACACTTCCAAACTTCAAAATTGTTAGCGTTATTCTGTGTCTGCTAGCTATTTACAGTCCGTTGAATTTTAATTCCACTCTCAATTCCATCACTTCTTCTTCTGTGTACAAGCTGAAGAATATACTGACACAGCCCCCTCTCTCACTTCTCACTGATTGCTACTGGCAGCGACAATTCTACTGACAACCAGAGATCGCATTGTCTGTACTCAGAACCTCTGTGGCATAATATACCGATTACTGAAGATTCCTGTCTGAAAAATATTCAGTGTACAAATATGGGTGTGACACATCGAATCAAAATTGAGCTCACATTCATTTCGATCAAGCCCAAAAAATAAGGTAATAACCTTACAAGCTGTCCATTAGAATTATATTACAGCATCTAGAAGGCGGCACCCAACGAAGTTAAAACCGGCATGATATTACGTGCTTGTAAATGCGTGTGGTCAACTTTTCACCGCAACGAAATGAAGTATGTAGGAAAAACGCCGTGTTATTTTCTGCATGCAAGGAAAGAAAATGCAGCAGGCCCCTCGTTCGGAAATCACATTTGAATGTTCGTTGTTTATAAAAGCATGTAATACCAAGTGCAAGAAAGTGAAACGTCTACCAACACGTTGTAATTCTACTGTGGCAGGATAGTCGCCTATAGATGATGATGATGATGATGATGATGATGATGTATGGTTTGTCGGGTGCTCAACTGCGCTGTTATCTGCGCCCGTACAAATTACCAAACTTTGCTCAGCCCAATCTCGCCACTTTTCATGAATGATGATGAAATGATGAGGACAACACGAACATCCAGTCATCTCGAGGCAAGTGAAAACCCCTGACCCCGCCGGGAATCGAAACCGGGACCTCGTGCTCGTCAGCTATAGAGAGAGCGGTTTCTTTGGTTCCGCGAAGTTGTTCGCTTTAGTTGCGAGCCCCAAAATTTCATGTGAATTTGGAATCGATGGTTCAAGAGGAGCATCGTTGACATCGTGTAGGGCAGACACGGGCCGTCTTTGGTGAATCACGAGCCTGATTCACATATTCTTGCTTAATTACTTTGGCCGCCTCGTCACTTGATGGGACAGCAGCGCTCCTAGCGCATGAATGCAAAACTACAGGGAACGAGACGTTAAGATCTATCCTTTAAGGGGTAACACTTCAGTAAGGACGGTACATCTTCCGACAAGCCATACCGATAAATAAGTCTTGAAACATGCCTTTTTGAGACTACATTCCTTTTATGTAACGACATCTTCTGATGTCTGCATTTATTTACTCATCGCGGCTTCTTTACTTGCGCCGTTTCACCATAGCAACCCTGAAAACTTTCGTTGCAAAATTCTGCAACGCCTTTTGTATAGAAAAAATGATCACGACACATAAATAAATGTAAACATATAAAGACGGAATGTCTGGTATCTCGAAATGTCATCATGGAAAAATGAACGCCTACAATAGCAACTGGTGGCTGGCAACTCATTCTAAATTACTTTAACTTTCAGCAGTAGCAGTGTTCCAATAAATCCAAAGTGGACAATAATTATTTATTAATGCTAACATGTGTAAGAATAGAAACACAAAATATGGCAACGAGACAGGCAATCGTTGTTGACAAGCAATTAGGTGTAACTTTGCGATTTTGGAGCACAGACAGACATTAGAGTGACTGAAATTTAGTCTGTTAATATTCACAAACACTATTGGCAAGCATTTGTTAAATATCTATCCAAAAATATTTCTGACAACTGATCACATTGGCATGGATTGTCTCTTTAACACTCAAGAAATTAAGCCATTATTTCTTTATTCATTTTAAAAGTTTAGAAGCCTACTGCGCTTAAACTTTGCATGTATATCGCCTGTGTTATACAAAAGCGAAAATGGAAAAATGGCATTAACAGAATGGTTAAATATCGAATCGGTAATACACGCCCTCGCACTCTTAGTACGTACTGGTAATAGTGAAATATTTTGGTTTCAATCCATACTGTTCGTCAGTATTTCAGTGATTAACCATACCGGAAATACTGACTTATTGACGGCACTTGCCCTCGCCGGTTGCCAACTCTTGTGTAACATCTCAACTTCATTATGTGGCTAGTCTCTGGAAAACAGATATATTGGTCGCCCGGCGTCACGAAACTCATTTCAGGAAATGTTAATGTTAACAGCTCATGCATCCAGGTTGCTGACAAGAGTAATACTTATTGAGGTTCTGTTAAATGACGATTAGTTTGGCATTAGGAAAGGTAGAGGCAGCAGGAAGGCAATTCTGACGCTGCAGTTGATAACGGAAGCAAGACTGAAGAAAAACCAAGACACGGTCCTATGATTCACCGACACAGAAAAAGCGTTCGACATGTGAAATGGAGTGAGATGTTCGAAATTCTGAGAAAAATAGGGGTAAGCTATAGGGAAAGTTGGGTAATTTACAGTACGTACGTACAAGAACCAACAGGGAACAGTAAGACTGGAAGACCAAAAATGAAGAGCTCTGAATAAAAACAATGTATTCTTCAGCCTGTACACAGAAGAAGAAATGACGGAAATAAGAACAGAACTAAAATTCAAGATAGAAGGATATCAATGATAAGGTCCGCTGATGACATCGCTGTCTTGATTGAAAGTGAAGAGAAATTACAGGATCTACTGAGTGGACTAACAGCATAACGAGTACAGACTATGGACTGAGAGCAAATCGAAGAAAGATGAAAGTAATGAAAAGTGAATCAGAACGACAAGAAACTTAGCATAAGTGTTGGTGATCACGAAGTAGATCAAGTAAAGCAATTCTGCTACATAGGCAGCAAAATAACACTGAGGGCAGTCCTAGGTAACAAAATAACTAATGACGGACGTAGCAACGAGAACATAAAAAGCAGACTAGCCAGGGCAAAAAGAGCATTCCTGGTCAAATTAGGCCTTAATCTGACGAAGAAATTTCTGAGAATGTGTGTCTATAGTGAGCATTGTATGGTAGTGAAATACGGACTGTAGGAAAAATCGAAATAGAAGGGAGTCGGGGAATTTGGGATGTGGTGCTGCAGACGACTGTTGAAAGTTAGGTGGACTGATAAGGTAAGGAATGAGAAGGTTCTTAGTACAGTCAGTGAGGAAAGGAATATACGGAAAACATTGACAAGAAGACGGGACTGGATATTAGGACATGTGTTAAGACGTCACGCAAAAACTTCTATGGTACTAGAGGGAGGTGTGGAGGGCAGAAGACGTGGAAGAAGACAGGGATTGGGATACATCCAGTCAATAATTGAGGACCTCATCTGTAACTGCTACTATGAGATGAAGAGGTTGGCACAGGAGAGGAATCCATGGCAGAAACCCGTCACAAGACTGATGACTCAAAAAAATAAAAAAATAAAATAATGAGAAAAACAGCAAGACGATCATCCACATCTGGACCACAAAGATCTGTCAGCCTGACTCTCCATGAAGAGCCCTCAGAGAGATTCGTGTCGACAGTGCTGCCTCCAACAGCAGCTCTGGATGCGAGTAGCACCCCTTCGGCTTTCTGACAAGTCTGCTTACAGCATCGCGATGTACGAAGGCGTGTGTGAAGGCTCGAGGCGAAATGGCTCTGCCAAATTGAATTTCATCTTCATATGGACCAAGCGCCTGTTGTGATTGCATGAGTCACCACTGGATATACAAAACCAATATTTCTCGATCACATAGCTACACATTTGGACAGCACCTGTTCCTTTTATAGCATTTAAATAGTGGTCGGGCGGTTCTACGAGCTTTAGTCTGGAACCGCGCGACCGTTCCGGTCCCAGGTTAGAATCCTGCCTCGGGCATGGATGTGTGTGATGTTCTTAGGTTAGTTAGTTAGGTTTAAGTAGTTCTAAGTCCCATAGTGCTCAGAGCCATTTGAACCATTTAAATAGCAAAACCTGCGTTCTGTACATGATGTGTAAGGTACGTTATCTTACGACAAGAAAACTCAGTACTTCATATTGCGGTGCTGACTTCCCTTGATACAGAGGGTGTTCGACTGTCGTCTGAACAGTATGTTCACCTAGTGAAAACATCTGGTGATCCAGGAAATATGATCGCTGCTGCAAATACAGGCAACCTCCAGCTGTAGAACAGAATTAGACATTGAAAATTTGTGCCAGAAACGGACTTCAAGTTGGATTTCCTGCTTGTAGCGAGCGGTGGCCGTAACCACTTCGGCTGTCTGACCTCATCCCCAAGACCGTCCCAAAATTCTACTTCTCTCAGTGGCTGCTTCCCATTGTGCAAGTTAATGACACGTTAATGGCGATAAATGGAATTTTGTGTCTGGTCTTGAAGCGTGCGCTGATAGCCGAAATGGCGAAGACGACCGCTCGGGACAAGAGAATAATCCGAGTTCGAACCCTTATCTGGCACAGAGTTTCAATGTCGCCATTCCATTCTACAGTTGGAGGCTGCCCAAGAAAATTTGAAATCCTGCTGAGTGTTTATAATCACCTTCTTCGTCGTGTATATTACGTGAAGGAATTTCGTTCATTTTATGTGTATGGTGCAAAAACCGTTTTGTTTTAAGAACATATTTGCAGATTTTGTATCATAATTTCAGTTAACAAAATGAATGTTTGCGATGACCGATGACCTCAGCAGTTTGTTCCCTTAAGACCTTAACACAAATTTCCAGTATCTACATATGGCATCTACGTACACAAATATATCATTGTGCGATACATAGTTCAATAGATATAACGTCGCAAACACTGAGATGAGTGAAAAAATGCTGCATCATGCATGAAGTTTTGATACGTTCATTCTTTATTACTAAGTCCTAGAGTCAACTTATGTAAATCCGTGATATCTGGCAGCGCTTTCGACAGCTTTCAACTGCGGAGGGCCAACAGCTGTAGGCGAAAACAATAGCCATCTACAGAGGTATGAAGATGCGTTGCCATAGATACAGTTACAAAATCGCTTTTAAGACACGCGAAGCAGGCAGTAATACATTATTCGTATTTCTTTGTATAACTGTTTCTTCAGGAGTACATGGAAATGAATTTTTTTCAATATTAAACCACAAACGTAATTGACTTTTTATTTTTGTTTCTAATAAAAAATTGTCCTAATTAGTACGTAGGCAACGCTGCGTTCGTCAGGTAGTATAAATATAAATTACATTGTCAATCACAAGCTGTGCCAGGCAGTGCTACCTGTTGATTTAGCACGAATAAATGAATACCTGGCACAGTTTATGACTGATGGTGTAATTTATATTACTATGTGAAAACAATGACGATCTGATGGATTTTGTAAATTGATGCTAAAGATATTACAATATCTAATGTGATGTTGTCAATGCTTTTATGGCTCTGATAATGCAATACGAACCAAAACTGGCTGTTAAATAAATATATCTGTTCAGTAGCTCTGGGCGGATATCATGAACTCCTTCAGCAGTGTTAATATTTGATTGGAGTTGAACAGTGTGGCGAAACAAACGGTTACAGCTATTTTGTGTTTCAAGTAGGAAAGATTTGCGTTGCGAAAGTTGAGGTTTAGAGAAGAGTCTGTTCAAATCAGAACTGTAAACATACCATTTTTCCTTCTAGTCATCATCTCTTCATGGATTCTTCCCAGCTTCCGGTTTCACAGTTGTCTCCAGCGTGTTCTTGTTCGTCTCGATCCGTCCTTCCCCTAGCATGTACGCCACGCTGTCTTGGGAAATATGATATTTTCCATTCTTTGAAATTGGTCGGTCCTATTCCGTTTTTACTTAATGTTTTATTATGTAGTTATTTTATATTTAAGTCTCTCCAAATGTCTTCATCTCGTATCCCATCCATCCTCGTACAGCCTGTAACATTCCTCAAAAAGCACATTTCAGCCGACTGTATTTTACTCAGTTGATTTTGAGTTGGCACCCAGGCCTCGCTGCCATAAAGCATTATTGGTAAAGAGATTACTTTACATAACATCATTTTCCTTTCTTTCCTAATTTCATTTTTAAAGGCTCTTTGAATAGCCCCACATACAATATCAAATTTGGTAACTTTTTGCTCAAATAGTTTTGCGCCATAGCCAGTTTAGTTAAAATTCGATACTTGTTTTCTAGCGCAGTCTTTGACCAGATTGGATCTTTTCCTCTAAAAGCCATCATATTTATTTTATTAACTGTGGTCTTAAAATCGTAAGACTTGAAAGATTTTTTAAAAGATACTGCGTATCATTTACTTGAAGCGTTACTACATCATCAGTAAAAGAAAGAGTCTGTAAACAGACACTGTTTGATAATTCAGTTCCTTGAGCTTCTAGCAGTTTGGACATCTTTAAAACGTTGCTAGTGTGTACAGTGTCTGACAAGAAAAGTGAAACACCCAGAAGACATGATCGGACGTCAATGGAACTTCGTACACATATTGGTATGGAAGTGATTAGAGTTATAATTCTCTGTAACAGAATGGCCTCCAGAGTGTTCGTAGTATTCTTCGTGTATAAATATTTACGCGGCCTCGTAGGGTATATAAGAATCGTAAATACAGTCAGGCGTTGTGCAATCTCTATGAAAGAGACGTAGAGCCACGTTCTCGTGTGAGACAACGTTATCAGCACCTGACAGAGTTTAAAAGTGGCTTCATCATGCGTCTCTATTTGGCTGATTGGTCGAATCGCCCAATCTAGGTTTGTGACGCATTCGAACATGACATTGGTCCAATATTGGACGTGAGTGCAGGCATACACGTCATCAAGGTTCCGGTCGATCACACCTGGTCAACAATAAGGGAAGACCGCTGTGTTGTGCACCAACAACACCATAACCCTTTTACATTTCCACCTGTCATGCGAGAACAAGTAATAGAATCCATGAGTTTCATATCCCGCCATTGTCAAGAGACTAGGAACAGCCGGAATAGGGACTTGTCATAGCACGGATAGTCTGGCGTGAATACCACAACACGGCTGCATTTGGAATGGTATCGTGACGGGGAAGCATTGACAGCTGATCAATGGCGCCACACTGTGTTCGGCGACGAACTGCGGTTCTACACTGCTCCAAATGACTTCCGGTGCATGGCGGCAATCTGGAAAGACGTATCAATCTTCTAACTTTTTGGAGAGCGACAATGGTGTTCCTGCTGGAGTCGTGGAACGGGATATTACTTCAGGTATTCACGGTCGCTGTGGACCAGTGTACTTATCAGACCACCGCTCTGTCAAGGAAGACGGCAATAGGAGACGAGGAGATACAAATCAGCGTGCGTGGCTTTCCCGTACACACTGTATTCACTCTGCAACTGGCTAGGATGTCCACCTCCGGAGTGAATTCGATGGCGTGGTTTAAAGGATTCAGCTGTCGGAGAAACTCGTGAAGCCTTTCACTCACACATGCTCACACCACAAATATGTCGTGAGTTGAAGAAAGCCTACGAAGGGAGTACAATCATCTGAAGGACGTCTTCAAGTAGAAAAGATGTTGTGGGAGACAAAGTAAAATAAAATACGGCGGGGAGGAGGAGCAAATAAAATCGGCCGAACCATTGCTCGACCTTAACATTAAGCGATATTTTCCGTCCTCCTCCGAAAATGCAGGCGCTGTCAGGTACGGTGAACGATGACTTGGGCCTCTGTAAAGCAGGTTTCTACCGCCTTCCATGGCGTACATCTGGCAGACGTTATGGACAAATGGAGCACAGCAAGCAACCAACAAAATCCGTAGTTTGCAAGAACCTGAAGAAATATCCCAGTTTAGGTGATGAGTCCGTAGATGGCGGGATAAGGGGTCACGATTTTCCACCCGCGTTTTGCGATTATTGAGGCAGCCCGTCCTTGAATTGATTTAGTGAGCCGCCATGTAGGGATTCCTCCTACTTGTTCTGTGGTGATGCTCTCGTAGTTGTACGACCCCTTACAAAGCCGTACCAGCGTCGTCGTATTCTGAAAGTCGAACACTGCTTTCCGTGTTTTACGTAAGGCAGCGGGAAAAAGATTTTCCGTGCAAACGGTTTTTACACAGGATGCCATTATGGTGCGTCTATTTAAGTAACACCGTAAAATGAACTAATTGTTAAGGAACGATGGCGTTTGGCGCATGTCGACGCACGGTCGTGGATGACACTGTTGACGATTCTAAGCGACAGTTGCGGTACGCGCATGCGCTCGCATTCCTCTTGAAGAAAACTTATATGGTGCAAATTATGTCTCTCGCTTGCTTATGCAGAATTTATCACTTACCACCACAATCAGCGATGACAACTCGCAACGAATGGAACCAAAATTCACTAAACAACTCACTACGATCACGTTTAATGCTCGTATTAGCTGCGGCATTCGCAGCATAGCTCTCAGAAGATACTGAACGCTCATTGGCTGTCGGAGAATACGTGATGTATGTGCGCAGAACAAACCTAAACTCGACCGCCATCGTTTGTGGTTCCAACTATATATCGAAAGACATCCTATGTTACTTGAGCGTATAGTTCGTATAAAATCGAACATCTTCGGTTATGAAAAAGTTATTCATTTATTTATTACTATCAAGGTTTCCTGACCCGTAGACTTCTCCAAATGTCTGAGCACCAAAAGGCAACTTCTGTTAGCAAATATTTGTTAATAATAATTACTTGAATCGCACTGTAAGAAATGTACTTTCCTTACGTATCTCTTTGCTGAAGTCACGAGCGATCTCTGCACCTGGACCTCATCCCACTGGCTCTGAAA
The DNA here is from genome assembly GCF_023897955.1 of Schistocerca gregaria. Lineage (NCBI taxonomy): Eukaryota > Metazoa > Arthropoda > Insecta > Orthoptera > Acrididae > Schistocerca > Schistocerca gregaria. The sequence goes on from NC_064921.1 coordinate 220,243,592, forward strand.
GCGCAGATGGCCCACTGCCTCTGCTGGCCAGTGTGGGAACCTACCACTCGCACCTTGCTCCGTACGAACTGCAGCGCCGCTACATTCACTTCACGTATGTGAAATAGGTAAGTTGCAGAACACTGCATGGCTGTTGTGGACTCATTGAAATATGAAGAAACGGAAGTGATAAGGCAGACCTCGTTTTTGGGACTGTGATCGAAAGGAGACTATGGAAATACGAGTGACCGACGAGCCGATCAACAGAGACAGAGGTTTCACTCTTAGTAAACCGTGGAGCCCAGCGCTAAGCCAACTGAGTTCATAATGACGGCGGAGAGCGACGTTCGCGCCCGACGAAGCCGCCTAAAGCATTTACGGACCGGAATTCGCGCCCAGTGTTCGGCGATAGCGTCCCGCCAACAGTACATCCGGCACAGCAAGCGACGGGGCAGCGAAAGAAGATCAGGGGAGCAGTAAGAGTAAAAAGAAGTAGCTGTGTGGCGAAGACGCTCATTCTACAAGTATCATCTGAAGATGATGGCAATGTGCACTTTCTAAATGTAGCGTTACTAGTATGTTCAATCCGGCTGGACAATTGAGAACAATCAAAACAGATCTTAACGCAGCATCTAATTCCTGTAATGTTGTGTTGTCTATTTCTGGAAGTTTATTTGCATGGGAGCTCCCTCCTACTGTTTTACTACCTTTTTTTACAAGATATGATTCTGATGGATAAGGAATATTGTTAGCTGTTGTAGCCTATCCCAGATAGCTATTGTGGTCTTTCCCTATGTTATTCAAACTGTACATTGAGTAGGAAGTGAATGAAACCAAGTAGAAATTTGAAAAGGGAATTAAAGTTCAGGGAAAGGAAATAAAAATTCAGACGTTTTGCTGATGACAGTGTAATTCTGTCAGAGACAGCAAACGGCATGGAACAGCGCTTGAACGGAATGGGTAGTGTCTTGTAAAGAGAGTATAATTTGAAAATTGACTATAAAGGAGGGTAATGGAAAGAAGTAAAATTAAATAAGGCTATTTAAAAAAATAGAATAGGAACTGAGACACTGAAAAATAGTAGGTACACCTTGCTGTTTAGACAAAACAGTAGCTGATGATAGCCGAAGGAGAGCGGATTTAAACTGCAAACAGGGTACAACACGAAGAACATTTTCGAAAAAGAGGAATTTCTTAACGTCTAACGCAAATGTAAGTGGTAGGAAGTATTTTATGAAGGTATTTGTCTTCTGTGTAGCTTTCTACCAAGGTGAAAAGTTCACGACAATAAGTTCAGACAATATGAGAATATAAGCTTTTCAGATGTTTTGGCACAGAAGAAACTTGAAGATATGATGGGTACGTCAAGTAATTCGTGATGAGGTACTAAATCAAACTGGCTAAAAGGCCAGTCAAGTGACACCACTTGACTGAAAGTATCAGTTATTACAAATACAGTTAGCAGCACACAAATAATTAATTTAAGCGTCAGGCATGGTGTGAGTGTTTTCGGCGAATCTCATTGTTTATAACGTCGTATCCCCTGAACTGCGTACGGTAGGTAGGTGGTTCTTACCCCAAGAGCCATTGCTGCTTGACAGTAAGGCATACGTGCATTTTTTTTCGACATCTGTTCAGTGGTTTAAGAAGAGATGTGGAACACACATACACTAGGTGATTAAAAGTATCCGGACACCTGACTGAAAATTACTTACAAGTTCGTGGCATCCTCCATCGGTAATCCTGGAATTCAATATGGTGTTGGTCCACCCTTAGCCTTGATGACAGCTTCCACACTCGCAGGCATACGTTCAATCAGTTGCAGCAAAGTTTCTAGGGGAATGGCAGCACATTCTTTACGGAGTGCTGTACTGATGTAACGTATCGACGTCGGTCGGTGGGGCCTGGCACGAAGACAGCTATCCAAAACATCCCAAAGGTGTTCTATAGGATTCTGGTCACGAGTCTCTGCAGGTCAGTCCATAACAGGGGTGTTATTATCGTGTAACCGCCTCAGGTGCTCGATAGTGTTGAAAGGTGCAGTCGTCATCCCCGATTTGCTCTTCAACAGATGGATGCAAGAAGGTGCTTAAAACATCAATGTAGACCTGTGCTGCGACAATGCCACGCAAAACAACAAGGGGTGGAAGCCCCCTCCATGAAAAACACGGCCACACCACCACCTCCGAATTTTACTGTTGGCACTACACACGCTGGCAGATGACGTTCAGCTGGCATTCGCAATACCCACACCCTGCCATCAGATCGCCGTATGATGTACCGTGATTCGTCACTCCACAAAAAGTTTTGCCACTGTTCAATCGTCAAATGTTTACGCTCCTTACACCAAGCGAGGCGTCGTTTCGGATTTGGCGCCGAGATGTGTGACGTATGAGCAGCCACTCGACCGTGAAATTCAAGTTTTCTCACCTCCCGCCTAACTGTCATAGTACTTGCAGTGGATCGAGATGCAGTTTGGTATTCCTATGTGACGGTCTGGACAGAAGTCTGCCTATTACACATTACGACCCACGTCAACTGTCGGCGATAACAGAAGAGGTCGGTCTGTAGGCTTTTGTGCTGTACATTGTCTCTCCAGTTTCCACTTCACTATCACATCGGAAACAGTGGACCTAGGGCTGCTTACGCGTGCGGAAACCTCGCATAGAGACGTATGACACAAGTGATACCCAATTTCCTGACCACGTCCTAAGTCCGTGAGTTCCGCGGAGCGCCCCATACTGCTCTCTCACGATGTCTAATGACTACTGAGGTCGGTGATATGGAGTACCTGGCAGTAGGTGGCAGCACAATGCACCTAATATGAAAAAGTATGTCACAGGGTGTCCGGATACTGGTGACCAGATACTTTTGATCACAAAGTGTACGCGCACACACACACACACACACACACACACACACACACACACACACACACACACACACATTATTACCACACGTATGAATGTTACAAAGGTGACGAATTCATGGATTTAATCATTTATCGCCAATGCTTTATGAAGTCTAATGTGATGTAAATTCGTTTTTGAGCTGATGATCGTGTGTGGACCGAAACTAGTTGTTAAATACGTAAATTTTATCAGCACCTCTTGGCGGTAATTATGACGTTCTTAAAATGTTTACGAGGTGTGGGGAAACGCCTTCTGAACATATATTCTCATTGTGGCCGGTATAATTAGTGTCAACCGGGTAAAAATGGATGACTAAGTGGTACATGATACAACATTATTCGGCTGCTTAACAGCTATGTTCACCTGAGTCCTTATTTATTCTGGAATCTACCCAGTGACAGCATAAGTAAGAGGACCCTCGTTGACAAACCCGGTATTCACATTCAGTTGCGGATACACGAATGTGCGAACCTCTGGGGCCAAACTGTAAGGATCGTTTCTACAAAAAATTGTTCAAATGGCTCTGAGCACTATGGGACTTAACATCTGAGGTCATCAGTCCCCTAGAACTTAGAAGTACTTAAACGTAACTAACCTAAGTACATCAAACACATGCATGCCCGAGGAAGGATTCGAACCTGCGACCGTAGCAGTCTCGCGGTTCCGGACTGAGCGCTTAGAACCGCTAGACCACCGCGGCCGGGGGCTCGTTTCTTATCACATCTATTTAAGCGAATGTTATGAATTGTGAACTGTTAGATTGCTGACAACTGTTTTATTAAACAGCCTTTTTACCTTAAAGGCGTTCTTCTTTCGTAATGTGTAGAGAGTCCACAGGTCAATGAAAGAGCTACCTCTGTTCTCCGCAAAGGATACCGGATGGCGCACAGTCACTGCATGAAAGTTCCTTAGCCACTTCGAGCAGAGGAACGTCGTTGAGCTACTGACGGATTACAGAAACAAAGAATACGTTCCCTACATGTAATTAGGGGGATCCATGTTTAATACACCACACTACTAACGTTTCCATGAAACTATTCACCTGTTGGTTGCCTATTTCCTTAATTCCTCTGATGCTTATTTCGTATATATTTATGTTCGACCAGTTTTTAGGTAATCTTTAGATGGTGTATCTAGACACGAGAATCTCTAACCTGTTCGATAGGCACCAAAATCTATTAAATCTTTGGAAAAATATACAGTTCCGAATATTTCCCGTTTACACATTAAAAATGCCTTACACGTCCGTCTATCACTTTTACGAAGGTACTGGACATGGAATTCCTTTCCTGTGCTAACCTCTTCATCTCATCTCAGAGTAGCACTTGCAACCTACGTCCTCAATTATTTGCTTGACATATTCCTCTACAGTTTTTGCCCTCTACAGCGCCCTCTAGTACCATGGAAGTCATTCCCTCATGTCTTAGCAGATGTCCTATCATCCTGTCCCTTCTCCTTATCAGCGTTTTCCACATATTCCTTTCCTCTCCGATTCTGCGTAGAACCTCATCATTCCTTACTTTATCAGTCCACCTAATTTTCAACATTCGTTTATAGCACCACAATTCAAATGCTTCTATTCTCTTCTGTTCTTGTTTTCCCACAGTCCATGTTTCACTACCATACAATACTATACACCAGACGTAAATCCTCAGAAATTTCTTCCTCAAATTAAGGCCGGTATTTGATATTAGTAGACTTCTCTTTGCCAGAAATGCCTTTTTTGCCAAAGCGAGTCTGCTTTTGATGTCCTCCTTGCTCCGTCTGTCATTGGTTATTTTACTGCCTAAGTAGCAGAATTCCTTAACTTCATTGACTTCGTGACCATCAATCCTGATGTTAAGTTTCTCTCTGTTCTCATTTCTACTACTTCTCATTACCTTCGTCTTTCTCCGATTTACTCTCAAACCATACTGTGTACTCATTAGACTGTTCATTCCGTTCAGCAGATCATTTAATTCTTCTTCACTTTCACTCAGGATAGCAAAGTCATCACCGAATCGTATCATTGATATCCTTTCACCTTGTATTTTATTTCCACTCCTGAACCTTTCTTTTATTTCCATCACTGCTTCCTCGATGTACAGATTAAAGAGTAGGGGCGAAAGGCTACAGTCTTGTCTTACTCCTTTCTTAATACGAGCACTTCGTTCTTGATCGTCCACTCTTATTATTCCCTCTTGGTTGTTGTACATATTGTATATGACCCGTCTCTCCCTATAGCTTACCCCCACTTTTTTCAGAATCTCGAACAGCTTGTACCATTTTATATTGTCGAACGCTTTTTCCAGGTCGACAAATCCTATGAACGTGTCTTGATTTTTCTTTAGCCTTGCTTCCATTATTAGCTGTAACGTCAGAATTGCCTCTCTAATGCCTTTACTTTTCCTAAAGCCAAACTGATCGTCACCTAGCGAATTCTCACTTCTCTTTTCCATTCTTCTGTACATTATTCTTGTAAGCAGCTTCGGTGCATGAGCTGTTAAGCTGACTGTCCGATAATTTTCGCACTTGTCAGCTCTTGCCGTCTTTGGAATTGTGTGGATGATGCTTTTCCGAAAGTCAGATGGTATATCGTCAGACTCAAATATTCTACACACCAACGCGAATAGTCGTTTTGTTACCACTTCCCCTAATGATTTTAGAAATTCTGATGGAATGTTATCTATCCCTTCTGCCTTATTTGACCGTAAGTCCTCCAAAGCTCTTTTAAATTCCAATTCTAATACTGGATCCCCAGTCTCTTCTAAATCAACTCCTGTTTCTTCTTCTATCACATTAGACACATCTTCACCCTCATAGAGGCTTTCGATGTATTCTTTCCACCTCTCTGCTCTCTCCTCTGCATTTAACAGTGGAATTCCCGTTGCGCTCTTTATGTTACCATCGTTGCTTTTAATGTCACCAAAGGTTGTTATGACTTTCCTGTATGCTGAGTCTGTCCTTCCGACAATCATATCTTTTTCGATGTCTTCACATTTTTCCTGCAGCCATTTCGTCTTAGCTTCCCTGCACTTCTTATTTATTTCATTCCTCAGCGACTTGTATTTCTGTATTCCTGATTTTCCCGTAACATGTTTGTACTTCCTCCTTTCATCCATCAACTGAAGGATTTCTTCTGATACCCATGGTTTCTACGCAGCTACCTTCTTGGTACCTATGTTTTCCTTCCCAACTTCTATGATGGCCCTTTTTAGAGATGTCCATTCCTCTTCAACTGTGCTGCCTACTGCGCTATTCCTTATTGCTGTATCTATAGCGTTAGAGAACTTCAAAAGTATCTCGTCATTTCTTAGGACTTCCGTATCCCACTTCTTTGCGTATTGATTCTTCCTGACTAATGTCTTGAACTTAAGCCTACTCTTCATCAGTACTATATTATGATCTGAGTCTATATCTGCTCCTGGGTATGCCTTACAATCCAGCATCTGATTTCGGAATCTCTGTCTGACCATGATGTAATCTAATTGAAATCTTCCCGTATCTCCCGGCCTTTTCCAAGTATACCTCCTCCTCTTGTGATTCTTGAACAGGGTATTCGCTATTGCTAGCTGAAACTTGATACAGAACTTAATTAGTCTTTCTCCTCTTTCATTCCTTGTCCCAAGCCCATATTCCCCTGTAACGTTTTCTTCTACTGCTTCCACTACAACTGCATTCCAGTCGCCCATGACTATTAGATTTTCGTCCCCCTTTACATACTGCATTACCCTTTCAATATCCTCATACACTTTCTCTATCTGTTGATCTTCAGCTTGCGACGTCGGCATGTATACCTGAACTGTCGTTGTCGGTGTTGGTCTGCTGTCGATTCTGATTAGAACAGCCTGGTCACTGAACTGTTCGCAGTAACACACCTTCTGCCCTACCTTCCTATTCATAACGAATCCTACACCTGTTATACCATTTTCTGCTGCTGTTGATATTACCCGATACTCATCTGACCAGAAATCCTTGTCTTCCTTCCACTTCACTTCACTGACCCCTTCTATATCTAGATTGAGCCTTTGAATTTCACTTTTCAGATTTTCTAGTTTACCTACCACGTTCAAGCTTCTGACATTCCACGCCCCTATTCGTAGAACTTTATTCTTTCGTTGATTATTCAATCTTTTTCTCATGATAAGCTCCCCCTTAGAAGTCCCCTCCCGGAGTTCCGAATGGGGGACTATTCCGGAATCTTTTGCCAATGGAGAGTTCATCATGACACTTCTTCAACTACAGGCCACATGTCCTGTGGATACACGTTACGTGTCTTTAATGCTGTGGCTTCCATTGCCTTCTGCATCCTCATGTCGTTGATCATTGCTGATTCTTCCGCCTTAAGGGGCAATTTCCCACCCCTAGGACAAGAGAGTGCCCTGAACCTCTATCCGCTCCTCCGCCCTCTTTGACAAGGCCGTTGGAAGAATGAGGCTGACTTCTTATGCCGGAAGTCTTCGGCAGCGATGCTGATTATTTATCAAAATTTAGGCAGTGGCGGGAATCGAACCGGGACAGAAGACGTTTTGATTATGAATTAAAGACGCTACGCATTAGGAGGAGAAAGTTGGTGATTGGAATTTCGTGAGAAGATTCTGTCGCAATGAAAAATGCCTTCCTTTTACGCTCTTACAGATCCAATTTGCCAAGGATGGGCTGGGTTTTCTGCTTAGGGAAACCACGGAAAACCCAAAATAGGCTATTCAGTTGCAGATTCAGCTACGTCCACATCTACATCTACATGTATACTCTGCAAATCGCATTTAAGTGCCTGGCAGAGGGTTCATCGAACCACCATCACAGTTTTCTATTATTCCAATCTCGTAAGGCGCGCGGAAAGAACGAACACATATATCTTTCCGTACGAGCTCTGATTTCCCTTATTTTATCGTGGTGATCGTTCCACCATTTGTAAGTCGGTGTCAACAAAATATTTTCGCATTTGGGGGAGAAAGTTGGTGATTGGAATTTCGTGAGAAGATTCCGTCGCAACGAAAAACGTCTTCCTCTGAACGATTTCCAGCCCAAATCCTGTCTCATTTCTGTGACACTCTCTCCCATATTTCGCGATAATACAAAACGTGCTGCCTTTCTTTGAACTTTTTCGATGTACTCCGTCAGGCCTACCTGGTAAGGATCCCACACTGTCCAGTAGTATTCTAAAAGAGGACGGACAAGTGTAGTGTAGGCAGTCTCCTTAGTAGGTCTGTTACATTCTAAGTGTCCCCTTCTAAGTGTCCTATCAATAAAACGCAGCCTTTGGTTAGCCTTCCGCACAAAATTTTCTATGTGTTGTTTCCAATTTAAGTAGTTCGCAATTGTAATACCTAGGTATTTAGATTAATTTACGACTTTTTGATCAGACTGATTTATCGTGTAACAGAAGTTTAACGAGTTCCTTTTAGCGCTCATGTGGATGAACTCACACTTTTTGTTGTTTAGGGTCATCCTCCAGTACACAAGGACAGAGTGTTCGCAGCCTAACTAGGTTTTCTCCTAGTGTACAATACTGTCTTGTTTATACATTCTTGCAAGGAAGTCATTTCAGAGTGTATAAAACTAGTGATACTTCCTTCATTTATTTTTCAACACCAGTCACTTCGCCCGTTTCCATTTTGTGTACCACATCGTCTCATTTTCCTGCCGGAGAAATAGAGGCTGCATCCCTCTGTGCAACCGAAACTTATCACGCAGCTGTAACTGAAGACCGAAGGGAAGCAAATACGCATAACTAAAAACATCAGAAGTAACTTGATATTTTCTTTTCTTTTGTATTTCTTTGCTTATTTTCATTTCTTGTTTTTCTATTTTTTACAGTTTTTACACACTCTTCAGTCACATTTATGTGATCGGGTTTGCAACACATGAATAACCAGCTTTTGAAGCGTATACCGCAGTGACACGTGCAGAAGGTATCAACATGGATGTGGAGCCATGCCAAATCCAGTGCCGTGGCCAGCCGTGCTATGTTTTTTGGTTGAGGATCCATGGCGTGAACGGCCCAACCGAGTTGGTCTCACAGGTTCTCGACTGGCTTTCAATCCTCCCAATTCTGGCCAGGAGGGTACAGTAAACTCATCCTGCTACTCACCAACCATACACGAGCATGACGAGCTGTGTAAGACGTTGCATTCTCCTGCGGTAGATGCCATAGTGCTGATGAAAAACAAACTGCTTGTAAGGGGGTCCCCTAGGACAGATGCCTCCCATATGGCGATATCGACCTGGCAACGCCACGAAAACATTCCCTAGGCCATAACGCTCGCTCCCCTGGCCTAACGTCTTCGGACGATTGTTGTAGGGTGACTGCTTTCATATGTTTCATGCCGATGGAGCATACGATGACATTCATCTGTAAAATCCACCAGCTGCCACTCAGTGAACGTCCAGTTACGATGTTGTTGTTGTTGTCCTGAGACTGGTTTGATGCAGCTCTCCATGCTACTCTATCCTGTGCAAGATGCTTCATCTCCCAGTACTTACTGCAACCTACATCCTTCTGAATCTGCTTAGTGTGTTCATCACTTGGTCTCACTCCACGATTTTTATCCTCCACGCTGCCCTCCAGTACTAAATTGGTGATACCTTGATGTCTCAGAACATGTCCCACCAACCGATCCCTTCTTCTAGTCAAGTTGTGCCACAATCTCCTCTTCCCCCCAATTCTTTTCAGTACCTCCTCATTAGTTACGTGATGTACCCATTCTTCTATAGCACAACATTTCGAAAGCTTCTATTCTCTTCCTATTCCATCTATTTATCGTCCATGTTTCACTTTCATACATGGCTACACTCCATACAAATACTTTCAGAAACGACTTCCTGACACTTAAATCAATACTCGATGTTAACGAATTTCTGTCTTCAGTAACTTTTTTCTTGCCATTTCCAGTATACATTTTATATCCTCTCTACTTCGACCATCGTGAGTTATTTTGCTCCCCAAATAGCAAAACTCATTTACTACTTTAAACGTCTCATTTTCTAATCTAGTTCCCTTAGCACCACCCGACTTAAGTCAACTACATTCCATTATCCTCGGTTTGCTTTTGTTGATGTTCATTTTATATCCTCCTTTCAAGACACTGTTCATTCTGTTGAACTGCTCTTCCAAGTCCTTTGCTGTCTCTGACAGAATTACAATGTCATCTGCGAACCTCAAAGTTTTTATATCTTCTCCATAAATTTTAACACCTACTCCCAGTTTTTCTTTTGTTCTCTTTACTGCTTCTCAATATACAGATTGAATAGCATCGGGGAGAGGCTAAAACCCTGCCCCATTCCCACTGCTTTCTTTTCATGTCCCTCAACTCTTATAAGTGCCATCTGTTTTCTGTACAAATTGTAAATAGCCTTTCGCTCCCTATATTTTACCCCTGCCACCTTCAAATTTGAAAGAGATTATTCCAGTATACATTATCAAAAGCTTTCTCCAAGTCTACAAATGCTAGAAACGTAGGTTTGCCTTTCCTTAATCTTTCTACTAAGATACGTCGTATGGAAAGTATTGCCTCACGTATCCAAACTGATCTTCCCCAAGGTCGGCTTCTACCAGTTTTTCCCTTCGTCTGTGAGGAATTCTCGTTAGTATTTTACAGCTGTGACTTATTAAACATACAGTTCGGTAATTTTCACATCTGTCAACACCTGCTGTGGGATATACGCGTGCCAATTCCAGTCTTCGCCGCCGATGAGCAGCCGTCAGCATGAGAGTATGAACCATGTGCTTGCTGCAGAGGCCCATAAGTAACAACTTCCGCTGAACGGTCCGATCGTTGAGGAGGCACTGTTGGAAACCCCTTGGTTCATTTGGGCGCTCAGTTGTCCAACAGTTGGTCGTCTGTTTACCCGTACACATCTCCACAGCCGTCGTTCACCCCTGTCATCTATCACCCATGCGGCATCACAGTTGTCTCTGCTCGGGATTTGGTTAGCGCTGTTTTTCTGTTCACTCTATAATTAACCCCGGCTGGAGTGGACGTGCGGTTCTAGGCGCTACATTCTGGAACAGAGCAACGGCTACGGTCGCAGGTTCGAATCCTGCCTCTGGCATGGATGTGTGTGATGTCCTCAGGTTAGGTTTCATTAGTTCTAGGTTCTAGGCGACTGATGACCGCAGACGTTAAGTCGCATAATGCTCAGAGCTATTTGAACCATATACTTCAACCACGGCTGCACACAAATGATTCGTAAACTTAGCTCTTTCGGGAAGCCTTACACACTTGGTGCTGACCTCAAATAAATAGCTCCGTTCCCGCATTATGACGTTGACTTCAGAGTTTTCCACTTTTCTGAAGCCGGTGATTATGCCCTTTTGGACGTCAGACAAATCGCTCCGCTTCCGCATTACGACAACAACTGCAGAGATTTCCACTTCACCCCGACACGCTTTACATACTCTCCACTGCTAGTGCTGCCACCGCGTGTCTGTGAGCGCTTACTGCACATTGAAGCTGAACATAGGCGCAGGTCACATTGATGTGACTGGACCGTGTATATACTTCTTGCTAAGATATATTTAAAAACGTTTTTATTATTGCATTATTCGAGCCAGTGATAGGAATTACTACTATACAGGGTGGTCCATTGATCATGACCGGGCCAAATACCACACGAAATAGACGTCAAACGAAAAAAACTACAAGGAATAAACTTGTCTAGCTTGAAGGGGGAAACCAGATAGCGCTAGATGGCGCTGCCATAGGTCAAACGGATATCAACTGCGTTTTTAAATAGGAACCCACTTTTTATTACATATTCGTGTAGTACGTAAATAAACATGAATGTTTAAGTTGGACCACTTTTTTGGCTTTTTGATGGTTGGCGCTGTAATAGTCACAAACATATGGCTCACAATTTTACACAAAAAGCTGGAAACAGGTAGGTTTTTTTAAACTGAAATACAGAACTTAGGCACGTTTGAACATTTTATTTCGGTTATTCCAATGTGATACATGTGCCTTTGTCAACTTATTATTTCTGAGAACGCAAGCTGTTACAGCTTGATCACCTATAAATACCAGATTAATGCAATAAATGTTCAAAATGATGTCCTGAACCTCAATGCATTTGGCAGTACGTGAAACGACATTCCTCTCACAGCGAGTAGTTCGCCTTCCGCAATGTTCGCGCAAGCATTGACAATGCGCTGACGCATGTTGTCAGGCGTTGTCGGTGAATCAGGTTAGCAAATATCCTTCAACTTTCCCCACACATAGAAATCCGGGGACGTCAGATGCGTTGAACGTGTGGGCCATGGTATGGTGCTTCGACGACCAATACACCTGTCATGGAATATGCTATTCAATACCGCTTCAAATGCACGCGAGCGCCGGACATCCATCAGGTTGGAAGTACATCGGCATTCTGTAATGCAGTGGAACATCTTGTAGTAACATCGGTAGAACGTTACGTAGCAAATCAGTATACGTTGCACCATTTAGATTGCCATCAATGAAATGGGGCCCAATTATCCTTCCTCCCATAATGCCGCACCATACGTTAACCCACCAAGGTCGCTGACGTTCCACTTGTCGCAGATATCGTGGATTTTCCGTTCCCTAATAGTGCATATTATGCCGGTTTACGTTACCGCTATTGGTGAATGACGCTTCGTCGCTAAATAGAACGCATGCAAAATATCTGTCATCGTCCCGTACTTTCTATTGTGCCCAGTGGCAGAACTGTACACGACGTTCAAAGTCGTGGCCATGCAATTCCTGGTGTACAGCAATACGGTACGGGTGCAATCGATGTTGATTTAGCATTTTCAGCATCGACGTTTTTGAGATTCCCGATTCTCGCGCAGTTTTTCTTCTACTGATGTGCGGATTAGCCGCGACAGCAGCTAAAATACCTACTTTTCCATCATCATTTGTTGCAGGTCGTGGCTGACGTTTCACATGTGGCTGAACACTTCCTGTATCCTTAAATAACATAACTATCCGGCGAACAGTCCGGATACTTGGATGATGTCGCCCAGGATACCGAGGAGCATACATAGCACACGCCCATTGGACATTTTGATAACAATAGCCATACACCAACACCATATCGACCTTTTCCGCAGTTGGTAAACGGTCCATTTTAACACGGGTAATGTATCACGAAGCAAATACCGTTCGCACTGGCGGAATGTTACATGATACCACGTACTTATACGTTTGTGACTATTACAGCGCAATCTATCACAAAGGGAAAAAAAGTGGTTCAACTAAAACATTCATATTTCTTTACATACTACACGAATATGAAGTAAAAATTGTGGATTCCTGTTTAAAAAAACGCCGTTGATATCCGTTTGACCTATGACAGCGCCATCTAGCGGGTCAACCATAGCGTCATCTTGTTTCCCCCTTCAAGCTAGAAGAGTTTCGTTGTTTTTTTTTATGCTTATTTCGTGAGATATTCGGCCCAGTCACTATCAATAGACCACCCTGCATACAGTACTTTAAAAGTATTCAACATACTGTACGACTTGCTCTAGTCACACAGGAGAGCATATTTTCGCAAAGCGATCAATAATTATAAAAATAAGTACATAAGCCCTCTGTAATGAGCTAGACATTGAGCTGAGAACGAAAGTTTCTGCCGAGTTATTGTACGAGAAGGAAGATTATGGGTTAACGTCCAGCCCTCAGTGAGATCATTAGAGATGGAGCACAATCTCGGACTGTTTGAAGAATGGCGAAGGAAATCGACCGTGAACTTTCATGTTAATCAACCTGTCGTTTACCTAAAGATATTTAGGGAAATTACGGGGAACCTAATTCGGGATGACCGGATTTGAACTTTCGCCCTCCCCAACCCCTAGTTTAGCGTGCTAACCAGTGCGCATCCTCACTCACTCTCTTATGTAAATGTATGCGAAAGAAATTAAGTGTGATGTGAATAGACAAGGAAGTTTTATTATTACTTCATTAAGTAACACCGTGTTATCTAAGTAATAATCCATCAATAGCATTCAGTATTTTTAGGATATTCAAAACAAAATTATTGTCTCCTTGTTAGACATTTGTCATTTTCGCCGTGACTGTTCACTGTGACTCTTTACTTCTCACACATACAACATGATACTGGCAGGAGACGCGTTTGACTATGCCGGGCGTCTGGCGCTCGGTTCCAGTGCCTTCTCCTCAGCCACAGGCCGACTGCCAGTGTGTGTGTGTGTGTGTGTGTGTGTGTGAGTGTGTGTGTGTGTGTGTGTGTCTGTGTGTGCCGCCCCCAGTGACGGTTAGTTAGGTCTCTGAGAGCGTGACAGAGGCCTCGGTTCCACTTGGGGGACGCTACTGTAGAGCTCTTACAGCAGCCGAGGGAAAGCTACGTCTCTCGGCGCTCGCTATTATGTTCGCTGTTCGCGATCACTCGTTTCAGGATCTGGTCACCGGAGAAAGAAACCGACATTTTGCCGTGTCTGGAGCCATTTCAAACAGCATTCTTCTTAAAATATGAATAATGATTCAGTAAAAGATTGTGAAACACTGGTTTCGCTGAAATGTGTAGACATCCTATACCTTAGTTTACGTACTTCCATTGTGAACATGAAAGCAGTCCGGCAGATAGGCCTACATGTCGCTGTACACCAGTACTAGGTTAGCTTTTATTTTTCAAATCAGATTCTTTTCATGCTACCTCCTGCCGGCCGTGGTGGCCGAGCGGTTCTAGGCGCTTCCGTCTGGAACCGCGTGACCGCTACGGTCGAAGGTTCGAATCCTGCCTTGGGCATGTATGTGTGTGATGTCCTTAGATTAGTTAGGTTTAAGTAGTTCTAAGTTCTAGGGGACTGATGACCTCAAATGTTAAGTCCCATAGTGCTCAGTGCCACATGAATCATATTTTTCTTTTTTTTGTTACTGCCTCTGCCTCTCACTATTCTTCTGCTGCACGAGAAAATGAGAAAATGAGTTGCCTACAATTTGGGCGCATTATGAAAAGGGAAAAAAGTGCTTCTTGGTGCGGAAATTAAAAAAAAAATTGTAAAAATGGCATAAAAAGTCTGATTTACTTTTTATCTAATACCTTCTGTACAGAAATATATATTTAAATAAAAGCTTAATTTTTTTGCATCTTAGCTATCGATACTGCTGTATAAATATAGGTTAATTCTTACAACAAAACAAAGCACCCAACAGTCGCTGTTAAACGAAAAATTCCAGAATGAGAATTTCACTCTGCAGTGGAGTGTGCGCTGATACGAAACTTCCTGGCAGATTAAAACTGTGTGTCGGACCGAGACTCGAACTCGAGACCTTTGCCTTTCGCGGGAGAGTGCTCTACCATCTGAGCTACCCGTCCTTACAGCTTTCCTTCTGCCAGTACCTCCCCTCCTACCTTCAAAACTTTACAGAAGCACTCCTGCGAACCTTCCAGAACTAGCACTCCTGAAAGAAAGGATACTGCGGATACATGGCTTAGCCACAGCCTGGATTACAAATCTACACGAGTTACTGCTCTATCGAGAACGTTGATAGAGAGTTTTGAAGGAATGTTGTCATCCAAATACAGTTTACAGAAACTGAGCCGTGTCAGTCGTAGACATACGCAAATACACTCCTGGAAATGGAAAAAAGAACACATTGACACCGATGTGTCAGACCCACCATACTTGCTCCGGACACTGCGAGAGGGCTGTACAAGCAATGATCACACGCACGGCACAGCGGACACACCAGGAACCGCGGTGTTGGCCGTCGAATGGCGCTAGCTGCGCAGCATTTGTGCACCGCCGCCGTCAGTATCAGCCAGTTTGCCGTGGCATACGGAGCTCCATCGCAGTCTTTAACACTGGTAGCATGCCGCGACAGCGTGGACGTGAACCGTATGTGCAGTTGACGGACTTTGAGCGAGGGCGTATAGTGGGCATGCGGGAGGCCGGGTGGACGTACCGCCGAATTGCTCAACACGTGGGGCGTGAGGTCTCCACAGTACATCGATGTTGACGCCAGTGGTCGGCGGAAGGTGCACGTGCCCGTCGACCTGGGACCGGACCGCAGCGACGCACGGATGCACGCCAAGACCGTAGGATCCTACGCAGTGCCGTAGGGGACCGCACCGCCACTTCCCAGCAAATTACGGACACTCTTGCTCCTGGGGTATCGGCGAGGACCATTCGCAACCGTCTCCATGAAGCTGGGCTACGGTCCCGCACACCGTTAGGCCGTCTTCCGCTCACGCCCCAACATCGTGCAGCCCGCCTCCAGTGGTGTCGCGACAGGCGTGAATGGAGGGACGAATGGAGACGTGTCGTCTTCAGCGATGAGAGTCGCTTCTGCCTTGGTGCCAATGATGGTCGTATGCGTGTTTGGCGCCGTGCAGGTGAGGGCCACAATCAGGACTGCATACGACCGAGGCACACAGGGCCAACACCCGGCATCATGGTGTGGGGAGCGATCTCCTACACTGGCCGTACACCTCTGGTGATCGTCGAGGGGACACTGAATAGTGCACGGTACATCCAAACCGTCATCGAACCCATCGTTCTACCATTCCTAGACCGGCAAGGGAACTTGCTGTTCCAACAGGACAATGCACGTCCGCATGTATCCCGTGCCACCCAACGTGCTCTAGATGGTGTAAGTCAACTACCCTGGCCAGCAAGATCTCCGGATCTGTCCCCCATTGAGCATGTTTGGGACTGGATGAAGCGTCGTCTCACGCGGTCTGCACGTCCATCACGAACGCTGGTCCAACTGAGGCGCCAGGAGGAAATGTCATGGCAAGCCGTTCCACAGGACTACATCCAGCATCTCTACGATCGTCGCCAAGGGAGAATAGCAGCCTGCATTGCTGCGAAAGGTGGATATACACTGTACTAGTGCCGACATTGTGCATGCTCTGTTGCCTGTGTCTATGTGCCTGTGGTTCTGTCAGTGTGATCATGTGATGTATCTGACCCCAGGAATGTGTCAATAAAGTTTCCTCTTCCTGGGACAATGATTTCACGGTGTTCTTATTTCAATTTCCAGGAGTGTTTAATGGAAATACGAATGTCACAAATCTCCGTTTCTTCTTTCGCTGACATTTCAGTTTCATCAAGGAACATACAAGCAATACGAGATAAATAGCTATGGACACCTACCTTGCATGATGACTAGCCTCTGGAGCATGGAAAGGCACTTCATAACCACGTTGCTTCGCCGTGAAAGATCGCAGTCGTTTCCAAACATTCTCTATAATCTTTAGTCTACAGTTCTCCCAATCTCGAACAAAATCGATTATTAGAGACACACCGATAAGTGCTGCTGGCAGTATCGAATTTATCAACATCCCAGACAGAGCTGTTTTAATTTTATTTTTTTCCCGAATGGAAGAGTCGGACCTACGCGTCTGCATCCAGCCATTTTATTAAAACTGCTCCCAATAATTATAACACATATCTGATGCTCGAAAGTTAAGAACACTTTCTCAGCTCCTTTGTCGGCATCTGTGCTTTTTCTCGGTACATTTGCCGTACAGTTACTGTGACACTTTCACATACCATTAACTTACATAGTCACAGATCTATCTAAATAAATATGTAAATGTTCGTTTGTTCTAAAATCGTGTATCTCCGAAAGTTCTTGATCGATTCTTTGAATGACTGACACAACTTTGCAGTCGAATACGAGAGTGTTTTTACGTGCCTACTGAAGTGCCATAGGTACCCCAGAAGATACAGAATAATACACCTGAATTCGAATGCAAAGTTGTGTCAGACTTTCTAAGCAAAATCACTCTCTTATTCGAATGCAATGTCGTGCCAAAATTGTTGAAAAAACCTTCTATGATTTAAGATGTTGAGCAAACGAACATCAGATGTTTGCTAACCATGCGGCTACCATATAGCGCTGTATTTCGAATGCAAACTTGTATCAAAATGTCAGAGGAATCGGCGAAGAACTTCCGGAGACTAAATATTTTATACAAAAGATCCTTTACATGCATATAAATAACAATATAATTGCACGTCTGCTCAAAATCATAAATTTACGGAAGTTCCTCGCCGACTGCTTTGAAATTTTTACACAATGTCGCAGTCGGATACACACGTTTTTTTATATACCTACTGGAGCGCCACATACTATATACAGTTATATATGAAATAGTTTTGGGGACGATGTACATCAGCTAGCTGTCACCAAAAACCATTAGCACTGGTGGCAGTATGCTTGCAGTTATTTCATGATAGTAAAATCCGAGCAATCAAATTTTCTTTCGTAGATGAATTGGGAGGTGAAGGTACCGTCCTTGCTTCCCTCTAAATTAATGGGTGACTGAGGTTGAACACGTTGGGTTATAGGAAGGAAAGGCTCGGATTCCCCTGCACTCTTACCTATCTATGTCACTGACCAGTCATATCATTTGATCAATGCGAAATAAGACATCAAAAATCGTTCAGTTCAGGAAACTAAGCAGCTTTTCTGGATTAGGTGAATAACAACTTCGTTATGAATAAGTTATATAATGCGAGCTTGACTATTTTCCATTTTTTTATTGGGATTTTAATGCTTTTGAAGGCCCCTATTTTCATTATCCTACATTTCACACGGATTATTTTTACACAAAATGGTTCAAAACTAGGGAGTGGCCCAAAAAAATCTGAACATTCAAAAAATGTTAAATAACAGCCACACAAGTCTGGACGTATGCTGTGATAAATGTTGCTGACCGGTGTCCGTAGTGTACGAACACATGGTTGTGCAGCAACACAGTCAACCATTTACACATGCTCCACAAACAACGTTCACTGCTGTAATTAATTAATGTGTCCTGGGTTGGACAGCACAAACTGAAATCACTCACAAGAGGCACTGGTACAATTGTTCGTCTTTTGACCCCAATTTTACTTCAGTCGTTACCATGTACTGATGACAGCTGATAGCCTCTGTTCATTTTGGCTGATGGATATATTTTTGTACTGTATATTTTTTACTTGGCATTTGCAGTTGACAGTAATTTGTGGTACTCAGTTTATCTTCACGAGGACGTGCGCAACCCATCGCAAACGCGGTCTCGTAGACGCGTGAAGTGGAAGTTAGGCCACACGTGAGATATTATCACCGTTACTTGCACTCACATTTTGCACGGAAGTATCTGCACCGCAAATATACATTTCTATTACACCAAGGCATATGA
Organism: Schistocerca gregaria; assembly: GCF_023897955.1. Classification (NCBI taxonomy): domain Eukaryota; kingdom Metazoa; phylum Arthropoda; class Insecta; order Orthoptera; family Acrididae; genus Schistocerca; species Schistocerca gregaria. Next base: position 220,262,578 of record NC_064921.1, read on the forward strand.
TGGTTAATAATCCACTATACGGTACATATTCTCGAGAGTCAATAATGTTTAACTATTAATCCATCCATTCCAGACCAGGCCGATTTATATAACATCTTGATATAACTTCCTTAACATTACATATTACAGAAGAATGGAAAAAGTGTTAGAAGCCAATCTCGGAAAACATCAGTTTGGTTTCTGGAGAAACGTAGGAACACTGGAGATCATACTAACCTGTTGAATTATGTTAGAAGAATCGTTAAAGAACGGCAATACGTTGTTTATAGCCTTTCTAGATAGAGAGAACGCTTTTGACAAGGTTGACCGAAACTATCAATTTTGGGAATAAAGGGATATAAAACAGGATGAGAAAAGACATTTACTACTAGTACAGCAGACAGACTGCAATTTTAAGACTTTAAGAACATGCAAGGACATAAGAGTTGAGACAGGGTTGTACCTACATCCAGTGATACTGAGCAAGACGCGAAAAAACCAGTACGAAATTTGGAAATGTTAGTAATGTTCAGGGAGCACAAATTAAAAAAAAAAAGATCGAGATTTGTCGACGACATTTCTGCCAGAGGCCGCAAATTATTTGGAAACGCAATTGAACAGAATGGATACTTATTTGAAAATGGGTAATAAGACGACATCAACAAAAGTAAAGCAAGGGTAAAGGGATGTAGCCGAATTAAATCGGACGATTCAGAGGGAACCAGATTAGGAAATGAGATACTAAAAGTAATAGATGCCTTTTCCTCTTTGGGCACCGAATAACTGATAATGTCAGAAGTACAGAGAATGTTACATAGATACTTGATACAGCCAGAACAGCATTTCTGAGAAAGCGCAATTTTTTCAAATCTAATATAAAACTAAGTGTTAGGAAGCGTTTTCTGAAGATATTTCGAATGTATCCCCATACGCAACAGAAACGTGAACAATAAGCGGATCAAAAAGTAAGAGAAACTTTTGAACTGTGTAACTACAGAAAAACGCTGAAAATTAGACGTGTGAAGGAAGTTCTGAATCGAAATGGTGTAAAAATATATTTATGGCGTAACTTGACTAATAGAAGGACACTTCTTGAGACGCCAAGAAATCGTCATTTGGTATCAGTCGGGAAAAGTCCGATGTAGAGAGAGAAAGGGGGGGGGGGGGGAGGGGGGCGGCAGGAGACTGCAGAGGGAAACTACGGGATGAGTACAGAATCAGGTTACAATGGACGTAGTTTACAGTAGTTATTTGGACATGGAGAGCCTGTAAAGGACCGTCTAGCGAGGTGAGCTGTATCTAACCAGTCTTCAGACAGAAAACGAAAACAGCGACAAACATGACAGCGACCTTTTAGGAGCAACTTTGCGTTCATGAAGCACAGACCATTTAAACGTCCATTTACGACCACGTCCGAAACCTAACTGTTCTTTAGCCGTTACTCCAACACACGGCACTTCCCGCTTCCATGAGAAGCAGAATCTCTGGATCAGACAGCAGTACGACTACATGCTTAGAAACACCTGCTCAAAACATTACGCTATGGTAAAAACGAGCCGCTATGACCAACCACATGAGAAGTGCGCCTGTTCTTAACTGACGCATAACGTGTCATACAGTGCTTACATTGCGTTACGTACCAGAGCGCTGGAAGAAGGGGCCACGAATAACTTCGCAATGTGTCATAACTTCGAAAGATGTAACGAAATAACGGAAGAAACAATTCAGCCTGCTCAGAATTTAAACTCACTGCAGCTACAATAAACGGAAATTCGACATCAAGTACAGGTGCCGGTAAGACAATGTGTAACGACGAAACTTACTGTGTCGTGCGGTAGCGTTCTCGCTTCCCACGCTAGAGTTCCCGGGTTCGATTCCAGACGGAGTCAAGGATTTTCTCTGCCTCGTGATGGCTGGGAGTTGTGTGATGTCCTTAGGTTAGTTAGGTTTAAGTAGTTCTACGTTCTAGGGGACTGATGACCATAGATATTAAGTCCCATAGTGCTCAGAACTATTTGAACCATTTGAAACTTACTGAACGATTCAAAAACCATTTTAAATCATAACGTGACGATTTAACATCTGAAACACGATAAAATTATTTTTCCCATAGTCCATTTCAGTTTCTTAACCATATTAAGAACGTGAGCAGTATTTCTATGTTTTCACCTTTTGCCCTTCCTGTAACGATATCGTTTGACTGATTTCGGTAAATGTGGTGTATAACTCTAAAATAAAAACGACAAGTGCACAAGTTCAATGGAAATGGATCACCAATACAAATTCAACAACGATAGAGTGTCCAGTAACTATAAAATCCTTAAGTAGTGCTACTCAGCTTTTTTTAAATATTCAACTTAGGATTATACAGCCTAGCGGTTGCTCAAAACTGGCAGGTACACTCACCTAGGTTTCTAACTTACTTAGGGTGTCTTCATCAAAAGGAAATTTTAATAAGTCATAAAGTTACATTGCTAAAAAGCTGGGAGCACACGTGGCAAATACTAGAACGTTTTATTTCACTTTTGACCTGAGAATGCGGGCTCTAAATTATGGCCATTGCTTTTTAGCAACACAGTCTACGATTTATCAAAATTCCATTCTGATGGAAACAGCTCTAGTAGGTTTCTAGAACTAGGTCAATGTACCCACCAGTTATGTACCCACCAGTTATGTGCTGTGTAAGCCTATTTTGAAACTAGTATACGGTTGACGAGTAGCAGCCATGTTTAAAACTGTAACAGAAAAGGCATTTTGACATAAAACCACAAAAATCTGCTAAATTTCCATTGTTCTACATCTTGTTTCGACATTAAAGTAGTTGTCTGACAAAGTCTTAAATTTTCTTCTAATATGAACCATAGATTTAAAATATATATGGCACTTGGAATGCAGGGGTATGGGACGACATCGTAAACCCCAAAATACAATTTGACTTAAGAAAGTTAAAGGCTGTTAAGTGTTAACTTTAACGCTGATTTTAATGCAGAATAATAAAGCTTTTTAGTACTTTGTGGCGATTTTGCTTCAAAAAATGTGAAGAATCTATTTTACAAATCTAATTTATCAAGGGAACATGATGTGCAGTCTCTTCTAGTACTGTTCGTGGGATTGTTGAGCCATTCACACAGTATAGTTCATCCACAAACAATGCTGTTCAGTCAGAAACTGACACTATTGTTAGAAAATGGCTCTCCTTCTCCGTGTGTGTCTAGCCATTTCAGAAAAATTGATGAATTGTTTAGTGCGGTTGTTATCTAGGTGGGTAAATATCTCTGCTGGAGGCGTTTTCACTGCTTCAGGCGTGTGTGGGTGCGTGGGGGGGGGGGGGCGGGGTGTAAGGGGGGGGGGGGGGGGGGTAAGAGGTGAGGCGTTAAAACGAAAACGCCAGGCATTTATTTGCTCTGTCGATTCTTCAACTAACAGAACAAAATGTAAGTGTATGTGTGTTTAATTGCACAAATATTTGTACGATAATACATTGCAGCTAAACAAATATTATTGATTAAAATGACTGTAAATACCGTTTTTATGTTTGTTTCAAAATGTAATCCGGATTACTTAAAATGGACGAATAAATTCGAAGTGCTTTTTAATTAATTTCTCTAACAACTAATACTTTAACTTCCACAATCCGGTGTAATGTCAGCATGTGTTCTGACTAAGAGTCAGTAGGCATGCACTTAGTGAACGAGTTTAGAATCAGGAAAATTTCAGACAAGAGAACACCACGGTCCACCCAGATTATAACAGTATTGAGACTGCTGTAGCTACGTACGTGTTGCGGTATGTTGTTCATATATTCGGTAGAGCATGGCAAAAGCCTGCCGTACCAAGCCAATGACATAACCAGTGCATTGAAAACGCACTATTTGAAAATGGCAGAGAATATGAAGTATCGCCAATATTCGAATGGATACTTCAAATCTGGGTAATTGTTTCCAACCACACATGGACAACGATCATTATGTCTTATTTTTGAAAAGAAGTTTTCAAGCGAGACTATAAACAATACCAGACCAATTGATGATCTTGGACAATTGCATTCTGACACGCTCATCAAAGTCTGACAAACGCAACACTGTGGGCAAGTTAGCCGCACTCTCAACGCTCACAAAGGCCTCCCTGTACTACCCACAGTTAAGGAAATAGTGTTACGCTCTGCCTGACTCAAGTGCATGCAAGAAATTAATGGCTTTGAGCAATGTCGTACTTAAGTGAAGAATCTACAAGACTGCATTTGATACCGAATGCTTCATTGGAATTACGAATAAAAAATTTTCAACATGAATAAATCTTAAGTTGCTTATAAGTCAGGTTAATAAATTACGATGATCTGGAGTGGCCTCGATGGTGATTCGTTGTTCCTGTGGGACTCATCAAACAGACTTTTGTGGTGAACTCTGGAAGCTATTTCTAGCCATTCGATGCTCTCAACACTCCTAGGCCGGTGAGTATGATACTTCAAATCCATTCCACACCCAACGAAGTTATTATGTGGATGTTTCATTAATTTTCACTGCACTCAAGTAAAATATAACTACATTGACCTTTTCCACGCGCTGACACTATGATGCTTAGCACCAGATACCTGTAACACATACAAAAACTGTGAACTTATTTATGCTTCAGGTAGACAGCAGTTCTACATTTATGAAACTCATATTATTGTACTGTGAAGTTGTATGGTAATCTTCTAACACACACTCGTAGAATAGTTATACTTACGCTTCCAGCTCACTTTACTGTACGTTGGCACGCACGGTAACTTCAAATTTTTTCCCGGGCCAAAGGAGTGATAAAACATTGTCCGAGAACCCAGGGCTCGTCGGAGAAAGGGCGCTTTGTAACAAGGTATTCGGCCTTGGTAGGGAGTAACTGCTGTTGACGAAACCAGTGTGGCCAAATACCTGAAACCGGCCGACTGTGGCATAGCGGTACAATATTTGCTCCATTGTCTGCCAAAACGGAAAGGTTAAAAGGTCTAAAAAGCGCAACAGTTGAACAGAAAATCGTGAAGCCAGAAACGAAGTGAAAGTGGAGTGTAAGGAAGTTGAATGGAGACAACGGTCTTCGTCGAACAGATGAAAGTCAGTATTGCATTCCCGGAATATATCTGAGGTATCCCGTTACTGTCTCACTTTTCGTTAAAATCTTCGTTTGTCAAACATACGGTTTCATTACTGTACTCCCTTCCTCTGGACCTTTCAGAGAACTTTAGGTGTTTCTACTTCTCAAAATCAGAACTGACTGTATTTCCACCGTCGCTCCCATCAATGGCATCTCTTCATAAATGTCGCAACAATGCTCGATAATGAGTCGCACTAGACTTTACTTCGAATCGACTAGTTACTCTAAGACGAACAAACAATTAAATCGCCTAACTAATGAGGATTGAAATAATGAGCTGTTGTTTTCCCCAAGTAACAAAAACTACATATTTGCAACAACAACTTGTGGATGTATATGAAATTAATGTTTAGGGGGATCTACACATAAGACAGAAAGAAACAATTCTGGAACCATTTTGCCATTTATAACATCACTTGGAAAATTTGAATTTTTTGAATTAGGTGAGATACCTTCAATTGTCCTCGGAGTCTTACGCGGCGGCATGACTGGATAAAATCTTCTCGGTTTTCAAGCCGCGTCAATTCCAATAAAATCCTCAAGCTTTCGGTGGCGGAGCTAGCCATCGACAGCTCGAGGACTTTATTGGAAATGACACGGCTTGAAAACCGAGAAGATTTTATCCTTACCTTCAGGTTTAGTGCTGATAACGTGGAAGTCATCAGCTTATAAGGTGTGGAGCTATACTACCTACAGAAAGTAATCTATTAGTTTAAATTGCCATTATTTATTAGTTACGTAAGTTCAACAACAGAACTTTGCAATATCACACAGAGATGATACTTGAATGAAGAGAAACGTAGTTATTAATCCAGAATCCTTACGGGATTTCTGAAGCAACTGCTCATCATTCTCGTGTGTTGGGGCCGCATGGAGGAACCAGTAACGGAAATGAATTTAATAGCACTTCCTCTAATATGTGGAGTCACAAGCCTTGTACATTCGGGCACCACGAAACGACGCTGCTCCAAGCATCACTATATTAACACTACAAAATGAATTTAGTAAGGCATACAAAAGGAAACCAACACTGCCCAGTCGGCATGTCTTGATCACTTTTTTCAAAGTGGCACGATCAACTATGTTGTGCACGAACTCTCGGCAAAAAAAATATAGAATTAGCTGAAGTTAAAATGAATACAACACATGCATCGAGACTGTTGTTTCTTAATATTACCTACATGAGCCTAGGATTTCATTTCGTCGAGCAGCACTTACCTCTGCTGAATCAATGCCACATTCCTGTGTCTCCATTCTTTCGAATCGAATGCTAGGATACGTCACGTCTACTTTCCTCCGCGGCCAACAGCAGACCTGGTATGACCAATAATTTTGCTACTTCCTTCCTGAGCTGAGCTCAGACTCTGCGCAAGAAAACGCGTATGTTAGTTTGCTAGCCAATCAAGAAGCAAGAACAATTGTTCTGTCAAATGGACGCGAGGTTGTTTTCAGTTTGTGTCCCCTCTACATCAATTTTTCGAGATCAGCCAATGAGACAGAGACGCCGAATATCTGACCTCTGCTCCTAGCAAACTCGAGTTGAAGAGCTCGACGTACAGCTACAGAGACAGAATAAGTTATGGTGCAAGAGAGACAGTACATATCCAGCTGACCAACTCTCTGGTAACTCATTGTCTCAGAATTTTAGAAAATATTCTGTTGTTAGGCTTGCGTGGGATCCTGGAAAGAACTCTCCTCCTTCCACTTGCTAATTCAAGCGGCGTCTGAGTATCTACTGAGGACACATATTTCCTCAAATCCGCCCTGCGCATCGCTGCCCGGACGCAGTGCTCGCGACGAGCCCATTATTAGACCAGCAACCTAGGCGTCACTGCCACTGGGGCCTCAGCACTGCGACGCCAGAAAGCCAAATGTCTGAAGCAGAGTCGTCCCACCTACACAGAACACGTAGCTTTGCTCCTATTGTCTGCGAGGCTTCCCGTAATGCGACCGCAGCCCTAGAGGCGCCCTGCCTATACAAAACGTACCCGAGAAGGGAGCAGCCACATATGCGCTCTCCCTTCACTGGCACCCTGCACAGCCGTGGCTTCGGATAAAACCACCTGTAAGATTCTTGTTGTCTTATACCGAATAGTCAGAACAGTCGATGATTTGGCTGTAACATAGGATGCACCTACAATTACGAAGCGGTCTTAGGTGGGATACTACCTGTCGTCCTCCTGTACTTGCTTCTGAGATGCGTTGGTTTCTTATCCACTCCCATCCTATTATCTGGGCGAAGGGCGAAAATCAAGTTACAAACTGAAATAAATGATTTTAATGAAATGATCCAGCCAGCAATTGTAAGTAGCTGTTTCGTGTAACGTATGATTCCAGAAGCAATGTAGGATCCTCTATTTATGAAAAGGAAGCGTTCCTATCAAAAATCTGTTAAATTCCTTGAAGGATGTACACCAAATTTTACACGATAGACTAATAAACGTTCGCAAGGAAAAATCCTACATATTTATTTTCGTATTCGTTGTAGACGCTGATCAGTGAAAACATTATGACCACCGACCTCACATCGATGTAAATCAGTCCATGCGATAGCAGCGGCACCTGGCGAGTAATGACTGCTAGTAACACTCATGCACGGTACATGAATTATCAGTGAATGTGCTGTCCTTGCTTGAATTGGGGAAGACGCGCGACCTGTCTGAGTTTGACGGGGGGCAGGTTATGATGGCCGGAGTCTCGGCACGAGCATATAGGCAACTGCACGACTTGTCGGGTATTCGAGTAGTGCTGTGGTATGTGTCGTCATCACGAGGCGAAAGCAAGGTGAAACCACGTCCAGACTTCGTAGGATTGGGCGCCCACACCTCATTACAGATGTCGGATGTCGTAGGCTGGACAGTCTGGCAAAACAGGACAGGCGGTGATTTTTTACGGAATTAACATCAGACTTGAATTCGGGGATGAGTACAAGTGTGTCTGAACAATACTGCACCGAACATTCCTAACGATGGGCCACCGCAGCCCACGACCCATGCATGTGCCAATGTTAACACCACGACATCGGCAATCGCGACTGAAATGGGCTCGCGACCACCGGCAGTGGACGTTGTCACAGTGGGCAGAGCGTTGCACGGTCTGATGAATCCCGATACCTTCATCACGCCAATGGGAGGGCTCGAATACGTCGTCTTCCAGGAGAACAACTCCTTAAATGCTATACTGTGAGATGGAGACAAAACTGCGGCCTCCCCATTATGCTCTGGGCAACATTCACGTGCGCATCCATAGGTCCAGTAGAGCTCGTGTAGCGCACCATGACGGGCAAGGTGTTTCGTACGCTGGTTGCAGACGACGTATATCCTCCCATGACAATCGTGTTTCCCAACTGAACTGGCATTTTTCAGCAAGACGATGCGCCATGTCACAAGGCCAAGAGTGTGATGAAGCGGTTCGAGGAACAGAATGGTGAGTTACAATTAATAGCCTCGGCCCCCAATTTACCAGATCTGAATCCGATCAAATATATCTGCGATGTGATTGAAGGTAGCGTCAGAGTTCATCGCTCCCTCCGCGGAATTTACGGGAATTAGGTGGCTTATGTGAGCAGATGTGCTTTCCAACTTCCTCCAAGATCTACCAAGCTTCCATGCCACGACGTGTCGCGCTGATATCCGTACCAAAGGTTAACATACCGGCTATTAGGTGGTCATATCATTACGCAATACATATACAATAATAATAATAATAATAATAATATAATACTCTAAAGTCGTCATTTTGGGAAACTTTGCTAGCATAAATTTCGAAAATTTCTTGACCGCTTCACTTCAAATGTCTATGTATTACTTTAATAAACTTTTGGTTTGACATAGTCTATATATTTTAACATATATAGTATATAAATGTATGTAATATACGACTTAGGAAATTTGTTCTTATACGATTCACTTCAAATTTCTGCTCCATGCTCCCATAAAAATTCATACTGACGAAGGCTATATACTTTTTAAACAACAAAAAATGGCTCTGAGTACTATGAGACTTAACTTCTGAGGTCATCAATCCCCTAGAACTTAGAACTACTTAAACCTAACTAAACTAAGGATATCACACACATCCATGCCCGAGGCAGGATTCGAACCTGTGACCGTAGTGGTCAGGCGGTTCCAGACTGTAGCGCCTAGAACCGCTCGGCCACCCCGGCCGGCTTTAAACAACAGTTTGCAGTTTTTCTGTTGAAACTGATTGCGAGAAAGGAAGTTTTGTGCCCTGTTTTGCTGTGCTGTAAAATTCTGCGGTTAAGTTAACCTTTTTACGGATAGTTTTAACTACGATAGCAAGGCATTTAATCCTGTAGTGCGGCGTATCCATTACAGTGAGCAGCTGTTACAGGTTGTATCTACGCCGTTTTCAATCTGCAAATGCACCTGGTCCGTGGCAGCAGGCACTACCTACTGGTGCTGTGCCCTGCATGCATTTGCAACCCCATCACTGATTGAAAGTGCCCAATAAGCGACCATCCCCAGCAGTGAAAATGGTGTACTACAGGGTTAACTCATCAAATGATTTCTTTCATTCTATTTTCCTCTTTACGGATAATTTTGAACAAATATTGTATCACTACAAAGTGCTGTTTTAGTTTCTTCCTTGCAGTTGGTTTTAAGAGAAAATAGGAAAGTTGTTTTCTGGCTTAATGACTTATGATTAGGAATCTATTACTGAATTTGAAACGTTGTAATTCTACCTGTTCGCAGAATAAACCTGTGCAAAATACTCATAGTGAAATTTCCGTCACAGTTGCAGATGCTGGAGGAGTATGTCTCATAACTCGTCTACAATCACACCAATCATTCTTCAATCCATTTTAAGCGACTTCATATCCCTATCAAGGTTTCGTTCCCAACTACAATAAACAATGCTCAGGGTCGAGAGAGGGTGAAGGAGGAGATGGACATCGGGGAATCTGTAAAGGGAATAGGGATGGGAAGGTGCACAGAAAGAAAAGGAGGATATGGAAAGAAACAGGTAGGAGGGCGGTATGGTCAGAGAGAAGCGGAAAGTCGTTATGGACAGAGAATCTTGGTAGCAGGAGTAGATGGACAAAGCGAGGGGTCAGAAGGAGAAACGAATTTAAATGCTATACCAATTAACATTTGTCAGTTGAGAAGCATTTTCGGGTTCGCTAATCTGCTAAATAATTTATAATCAGAATCGTAAGAAAAGTCCTCCACCCCCTTTATTTCTGCCTCTGTGTAAAAGCCGATCTCAGGAACTAGTGTACGGATTTGTAACTGTTTCCACTAATAGGCTGATTCATGAGGAATGTTTGCGTACATAATTCATGAACATTGCACGGAAATTGGCTGAACTACCGTAACTTAAAGTCTCTCCCCACGTTTTTTTGTCAGTATGTGAAGGCTAATCTCAGGAACTGATGCAGGCGTTTTGATACGGCTTCCACTTATAGATAGGCTGATGCACGAGGAAGGTTTGTGTGTATAACTTATTACCTCTACGCCAGAAAAGTTGTCCAGCCATAGATACTTAGTGCTACCGGTGTTATTATACTTAATATGTGTACTGGTAATTAGTATAGACGCCTAACACGGTAATCCTTGGAAAAAATAGACCCCATACAAATGGACCCCTACATTTGGACTTTTACATCCATGGCAAAGTTTGTGCACGATTTTGTGGACGAAATTGCGTTAACATAACCACTTTTTTAAGACTTGGGTGCTACAGTTGGAAATTCTGCGAAAAACTAGTTGTCACATCTACCTTCCGGTCTCCGTCTGACGCTTCTTGCCTTACTCGAACTACTATGCTTTACTGTTTTGGAAGGCTATTAAATTAACACGTTGCTTCAGTTGCAAGCAAATTTTCAGAAGCGTCGTAGCTGTACGATTAAAAAACAACGAAATCAGCTAGTGTGATATATACTCTTGAGAAACTAAAGTGCAAGACAGCTGCTCTGCTAGGAAGAGAGAGACAAAGAGAGAGAGAGAGAGAGAGAGAGAGAGAGAGAGAGAGAGAGAGAGAGAGAGAGAGAGAGAGAGTTAGAGAGAGCGGTGAATGGAATACACTCCTGGAAATTGAGATAAGAACACCGTGAATTCATTGTCCCAGGAAGGGGAAACTTTATTGACACATTCCTGGGGTCAGATACATCACATGATCACACTGACAGAACCACAGGCACATAGACACAGGCAACAGAGCATGCACAATGTCGGCACTAGTACAGTGTATATCCACCTTTCGCAGCAATGCAGGCTGCTATTCTCCCTTGGCGACGATCGTAGAGATGCTGGATGTAGTCCTGTGGAACGGCTTGCCATGACATTTCCACCTGGCGCCTCAGTTGGACCAGCGTTCGTGCTGGACGTGCAGACCGCGTGAGACGACGCTTCATCCAGTCCCAAACATACTCAATGGGGGACAGATCCGGAGATCTTGCTGGCCAGGGTAGTTGACTTACACCTTCTAGAGCACGTTGGGTGGCACGGGATACATGCGGACGTGCATTGTCCTGTTGGAACAGCAAGTTCCCTTGCCAGTCTAGGAATGGTAGAACGATGGGTTCGATGACGGTTTGGATGTACCGTGCACTATTCAGTGTCCCCTCGACGATCACCAGAGGTGTACGGCCAGTGTAGGAGATCGCTCCCCACACAATGATGCCTGGTGTTGGCCCTGTGTGCCTCGGTCGTATGCAGTCCTGATTGTGGCGCTCACCTGCACGGCGCCAAACACGCATACGACCATCATTGGCACCAAGGCAGAAGCGACTCTCATCGCTGAAGACGACACGTCTCCATTCGTCCCTCCATTCACGCCTGTCGCGACACCACTGGAGCCGGGCTGCACGATGTTGGGGCGTGAGCGGAAGACGGCCTAACGGTGTGCGGGACCGTAGCCCAGCTTCATGGAGACGGTTGCGAATGGTCCTCGCCGATACCCCAGGAGCAAGAGTGTCCGTAATTTGCTGGGAAGTGGCGGTGCGGTCCCCTACGGCACTGCGTAGGATCCTACGCTCTTGGCGTGCATCCTTGCGTCGCTGCGGTCCGGTCCCAGGTCGACAGGCACGTGCACCTTCCGCCGACCACTGGCGACAACATCGATGTACTGTGTGGACCTCACGCCCCACGTATTGAGCAATTCGGCGATACGTCCACCCGGCCTCCCGCATGCCCACTATACGCCCTCGCTCAAAGTCCGTCAACCGCACATACGGTTCACGTCCACACTGTCGCGGCATGCTACCAGTGTTAAAGACTGCGATGGAGCTCCGTATGCCACGGCAAACTGGCTGACACTGACGGCGGCGGTGCACAAATGCTGCGCAGCTAGCGCCATTTAACGGCCAACACCGCGGTTCCTGGTGTGTCCGCTGTGCCGTGGGTGTGATCATTGCTTGTACAGCCCTCTCGCAGTGTCCGGAGCAAGTATGGTGGGTCTGACACACCGGTGTCAATGTGTTCTTTTTTCCATTTCCAGGAGTGTATTTCGGCGTGCCGCGTGTAAAGCATATCGTCATTCCTTCTCCAATCCCTCCAAATCGCAGGAGAAGCAAGAAGTCCGACACCGTCGCTGTAGATCGATAATGATTGCGATGGATGTTGTCAGTTTTCGGTCATTGTTCGGGCAGATGGACCACAGTGTAACAAACGACTCCCTAATTCATTTCTGAACAATAACCTGTCAACAGCCGCACCACGAAGGATAACACCTTGCTGTGTGTTGTACAAGCAATTGTATCCGTAGAGTATTTCCACCTATTGCATGTCATAGAGCCCACAGGTAATCATTTGTGTAGGAACACCAATATTGCACACTCGTGTCATGGAAACAAGATGGGCCGCACGAATAAGTTAAGGTAGGCGTTGGTATCCGACGTTAGTAGGATACTAATACTTCAAAATCTAAATCAGCAGATGTATCAAAGGACTGATCAGGCAACGGAGGTGCTTTCGCCCGTCAGATGTTTAAACTACTAGAAATTAGCAGACTTTCCTGTTTCTTAGTACTAGACGGATATATAGATGTTATCTGTTATTTCATATATATAAGGCTCACCGGTCACTTGACCATCTGTTTCTGTGCTGATGCACAAAGAGTGCCCGAACTCTTACGGGAATAGGCAAGAAGCCGCGAGTAATGAGTACAATGGGCGGGAGCACAATGAATGTAGTGCGGGACAATAAGTTGGGAATGTGGGTCTCCCGGAAGGCGTGCCAGAGATAAGTCCCTGCAGTCGCACGATCCTCTGTGAACTCGGTGGCTCAGATGGATAGAGCGTCTGCCGTGTAAGCAGGAGATCCCGGGTTCGAGAGCCGGTCGGGGCACACATTTTCAACTGTCCCCGTTGTCTTATATCAACGCCTGTGTGCAGCTACGGATATTCATTTCGCTGTAATTATGTGTCCTTCTTGCTTCGTACGTCACGCGTTACTTTGCTTCCAAAGTAGCAGGATTCATTAACTTTGTGGCAATCAATTTTCTTATTTCACCTGCTCCTCGTTACTTTTTTCGGTTCACTGCTAGTTCATAGTCTGTGCTCATTCGACCGTCCATTCCCTTCAACAAGTCGTGCAATTATACCTCACTTTCACTCTGGTTAATAACAGAATAATAACGAATGCCACTGCAGTATAATAAGGATGAAACAAGCCGAGCATACCACCGAAACTCGTGTGTACCAAAGCACTCAGTTGAATTAACATAACAAGTAGTGAAGATTAAAGCGTTTCTTAATGGAAGTTTTGGTGTTCTTTTACGCATACTTTTCGTGCAAACTACTCCTTGTCCTTCTAAGCCAGGAAAAAGGAAGATTAGTTCGCAGAGTTCCGTCGACGATGTAACAAAAATATTGAAGGGATCTGCAGTGTTCTATCAAAAGAACCATTCCGGCATTCGTCTTAAGGAGACAACGAAATTCCTAATTCTGCGTCGCTGGCCGGTTGTTGGAGCTCCGCTTCTCATTTTCATCTACATATCTACATCTAAAGTGTCATTCCCTGATAATATTACAGACTTCAAGGGACTATGGAGAAATCTAATAATATCAGTATGAGGTACGGGATCCTGCTCCGGAAACGTCCGAGTCGACAGTTACAACCGAGACTCATTCTGATACCTCTGGTAGCGAAATAAATGCACCGATACTGTTGTTTGTAGGACTTTAGGGTAGACAACATTCAGAAATGGCAGTATGGATCAAAACATACTTGGTGAACTTCGCTACTGTGAAACACATCTCTTCTACTGAACAAGTAACCATACATCCTTTGAATCCTTTGATATTTACTTTAACGCCCATGTTTAGTCGACAATTTTGAATTGTTGTGGTCCATAATAAAACCTTCTCGGTCGTTTCCAGACCAGGGTCCCTTACTTCGAATTAATACATGTATCCTTCTCCATCGCCGGTAAGAGTTTGTAACATCATTACGAGAGTCGCACTGTATATCTATTCTTTTCGAACTGTTATGAAGAGCATGGCAGAGGTTACTTCCCACCGTAGCAAAAAATGGTTCAAATGGCTCTGAGCATTATGGGACTTAACATCTGAGGTCATCAGTCCCCTGGAACTTAGAACTACTTAAACTAACCAACCGTAGGACACCAATCACATCCACGCCCGAGCATAGACAGGCCGGAGGCAGGATTCGAGCCTGCGACCGTAGCGGTCGCGCGGTTCCAGACTGAAGCGCTAGGCCTCAGCGGCAGGCTGCAATTAGTCACGTCTTGTCTTCACCTTCTCTGCGAGAACGATATTAGGACTTTGTACTTTATTCGTAGGTTCCTCACTTAAAGATGGTTCTTGGAAAATTTGTAATTAGTTTATTAGAGAATACTTTGAGGCAGTCTTCAAGTACCTGCCATTTCAATTATTTGATCATCTACGTGACACACTCTCATGGGTCAAATAAACCTGGGGCCATTCGTGCTGCCCTCTTGTATAACCTCAGTATCGACTGACAGTCCTTGCGAATGCGAGTCCAATGCTTAAGCTACCTCGCTCAGTTTCTGAGGCGGTCACTGGTGGAAGGTCAGTAATTCGCTCCCTTGGTCCGACGTCACGTACTCCTCATCACGCAGCCGCGCAAACTTTTCTTGTTACGCTGGTGCGGCGTGGTATCGCAGCACGTTAGCGTCTTGGCAGTTGTCGGAAACTTTCATTCGCTCTGAGTGCGGCCATCCACAGCTCCAACACGTGTGGCCCGAATGACTGCTGCGGCAGCTAGCTTTCGAACGCGCCAGGATGGCGTTCGCTTTGTTCGCACAGCATAAACAACGATTTTCGCAGTTTAAACTGCACGAGCTGGTTTTTAATGTGCAGCACTCATCAGATAAAAGTTAATAGCGCAGTGAAATGACCCGCTCTTTTTCCTTTTTTATCTCTTTTTTTAAGCGCTCTCTACAGTATTTGTAACAGTCTGCTGGGTGAGTGCGCAGTTTCGAGTAAATTATGTTGCCTGTGAGGCTTTCAAAAAAAGTCGCAAGCGGAGCATTTGGACGAAATACTTTAATCTTGCTGTAATCACCGCATAAACGGGGAAAGTGTTTATTCAGTTTTCAGCTCGGAGCATACGGGCACATGTCGCTAATTATCGTATAGCGCGCCCCTATTAAAGTTTTAACGAGATATTTCCAGACAAAATATGCGTGTCTAACACACAACTTTCTAGAAACAAGTTAAGTACGTTCTAAGTTCCGTATTACAAACAAGTAACCACAGGATTCTCCGTATATCCCAAACTGTTGTGAGAATAGTGCAATCACTAACGTCAAACCATTTGGTTCAAATGGTTCAAATGGCTCTGAGCACTATGGGAATTAACATCTGTGGTCATCAGTCCCCTAGAACTTAGAACTACTTAAATCTAACTAACCTAACGACATCACACACATCCATGCCCGAGGCAGGATTCGAACCTGCGACCGTAGCGGTTCCGGACTGAAGCGCGTAGAACCGCACGGCCAAACCGGCCGGCTCAAACCATTTGCACATGCCTTCTTTTGGTACCATTATAACGACATTTATTGGTAAATAACCAACGTTTCTCGTGTACCTTACGCTGAAATAATACGCACTCCTAGCACTTTCCGACAACATTTTAAAGACTAAGAAGTACGATATTCATATGGGAATGCAGTCAAAAGTAAACCAATAGTTCATTATATGTCCATTCTACCAGCTTAATAAGTTAATAAGACAGTAGCTACACAAATAATTGTATTTTCTCTGACTGAGAAAGTTAATTAACGCAATTATTTTACTAATAATGTACTGCACAATCATGGTTATTATCCTGATTCTGCAGATATGATCTACATGTTTATTGAGATATGCATTTGTAATGAAGGAAATACGTTTTAGCCGTTAGTCTTCCCTAGTTACAGCTAACTGATCGTAAAATATTCCTTAACTTTGAAGAGGTTTGAAGTAACATCATCTGTCAGTTGATGTCACAGATTCATGCCTACAACAAGTAATTTATTCACACTTTTTCTGTTAATAAGTTAGTTCTATGTCTCCTAAAATCATAAAAGAATAGCTTGAGACACTGATTGCTACGCTCGAAATAATTTCCGATGAAGTTACAGTATTCTATCTTTTGGCGTTTCGTCAAAATACGTTAATATGCAAATACAGCCTCGCGAACCTTGTACGACTGACAGTAAGCTTCCTGCAATTACTATCCCAATCAGTAAATAATCTAAAATTCCCAGACAACTTGGAATAAAAGTAAACAATGCGTGACACGGTAATTGAACCCAGTTTACGGCATATTATTTGTAGTCTGAATCTCACGTTATCATTTTCCTCTTGACAAATGACGGCCTTGAACAGCTCAAAATTTATAATTAGTGACATTTATTTCGTAATTTCACACTGAACTAACAGTCACAGTACAGTTACATTCAGAAACGGAATACGGTAGTTAACGAAAATGTCTGAGAATCCAACGCCAAGTAGTCACACACAATAACGAAGTCCTCCAACAAAGTAAACCAGTTCGTATGCAAGTTCAGATGCGACGAAAGGTTTATACGATCGTTTCAGGTGAAGTCGGTAGCTGTTAGCAGGTCCGAGGTGTGCTTATACAGCCATACTAGTTCCTATTTCCTGACTGAGCAACGGTTGAGGGCACTACTCGACATGTTGCGAGCGTTCTGCGAAGTTTTGCGAGCGCCTCTTAATACGGGCAGCTGTGCTATGTCGGCATCGATGTTTCAGCTGGAGCTTGAGTTGCCGTTACACCGGGATGCAACAGTTCCATGTATTGCTCCTGCGATAATGCAACCGAGACATCGTGCTGGTTGTATAATGTTCATTGTCGGTAAGTGACGCCTATCTGCGTGGTATTTGCGTGTTCAGGGTGGCTACCACCGGGCTTACTTCTGTTATCTCCAGCTTATGCTATGGAGAACCTGAACGTGGATTTCATCTATTTCCGTAACTCACACACGTACGTGGTTCAATATTAATAACCTTCTCATACGAGAGTGTTTAGGTAACACAGTCAATTACATACGGAAGTAATTGGAAATGGAGACACATTACAGTAACAATCAGCTTTCCGACCAGAAATCAAAAATCTTGCACGCAATAACAACGTCCCATTGAAACGAAAAACGTAACTAGTAAAATTTACTACATAAATATCTTGCGAAACGTTTTGAGGTGTAATAGCTTATGTAAATGTATATGTTATCTAAGTCTAGGTTCTTGCCCGTCTGAGTGGGATGCTGAAACGGACCATATAATACGAGTGAACTAACTTCCGAATGGTTACTATTTATAGAGCACTGCTATGTAAGGAAACATCTGCCTGAAAAATCTGTTGTTGTTGTGGTCTTCAGTCCTGAGACTGTTTTAATGCCGCTCTATCCGATGCAAGCTTCTTCATCTCCTAGTACCTACTGCAACCTACATCCTTCTGAATCTGTTTAGTGTATTCATCTCTTGGTCTCCCTCTACGATTTTTACCCTTCACGCTGCCTTCCAATACTAAACTGGTGATCCTTTGATGCCTCAGAATATGTTATACCAAGCGATCCCTTCTTCTAGTCAAGTTGTGCCTCAAATTTCTCTTCTCCCCAATTCAATTCAGTACCTCCTCATTAGTCACGTGATCTACCAACCCAATCTTCAGCAACTTCATCTGAAGAATCTATTACTTGCAAAAGAAAACATCTGTCAGAGAACATCTACTTTTTAAAACTTTCCTTCACTTGACATAGGTCAAGAATTAACGATTTGTTTTTCTATTACAACAACAAACTAAGTAAAAGTGTTGTTAGCGCAATGTTTTGTAAAGAGGCAACCAGAATCCACTTGTGTTGTTCCTGACAAATGTAAGAAGTTACAAAAGTCTATAGTCAGTGTTCAGTAGAGTAATATTGTAATTAGAAAATTAGTTCTGTGTACACAAATGTCGTGATAGGGCTACGTCCGCAGCCTCTCCACAGCGTCGTGTATTAATTTAAATTTACCTCATAACAGTACGAAATATCTGTAAAAGCATACATACTACACATTATTAAAAACACAATACACCAGTTACAGATCAGTCTATCAGTTCGCTGAAGTAGAACAGTATTATACATTTTTATTGTTACTTATATCAGTATTACAGCCTGATAGATATTTATATACGTAGATAATATAGGAAAAGATAACTTAATACTTACACTCTGTCTCACAGGCTCTTCCTTTTGCAAGCTAAGCGCGGTACTGTGACGTGTACATTATATACTTCCTGTTGGTCTGACGATGGCAAACGGCCGAAACCAGTAACGTGTGAAGTACGAAGATGAACGTATTTGAGAGTTTCTACGTAGTCCGCAAGTCTATAATGAAATAACTCTTTGCCTTTAGAGGCCCTTTCAGGCGGTTCTGAATTTTTTTCTTTTTTCTGCGACATCCTTGGGGCTAATACTGTTGTAGAAGGAGTTAATAATGTGCTAGACACATAGGTCTCCATGGGTAAACTAGGACATTTCATTCGGTGTACAAATATTGTGGACATTGATGTAACTAGGTTTGTACCTTTTAACGGCGTAAAAGAAGTTTGATGTATTATATCTGAAAATGTGAAGTTGGCCTAGCGCTAATTGGCGCCCCAGAAAACTATGTCTTACATATAGTCGTACATGATCCATAATTGCATATTGTCTTTGAGTGTATCTTTGGCAGAAGTTTTTGATTACGACTTCAGTTTTGCCGTTACGATTAGATTACTCGCGGTTCGGACATTATACGAAATTGTCGTATAGCTCAAAGACGGATCCTTCGTCCTCAAGTTAGTGTGTAAATCGGTCTTTTACATGTTCCCCTGCTCGTTCGTTTGTATACGATACAGAGCTTACTGTTATTCGTGTTTAGCTTCATATGTGCATTGATTCATTGATTTGTGTGCCACAACTCGCGCTGCATGATGCGTACTGTTAATGTACATGTAAGTAATGGACGATAAGTTATGCCTGAATTAAGACTATCTCATCATTATGTTTTGAGTTTGGTTCAAATGGCTCTGAGCACTATGGAAATTAACACCTGAGGTCATCAGTCCCCTATAACTTAGAACTAATTAAACCTAACCAACCTAAGGACATCACACACATTCATGCCAGAGGCAGGATTCGAATCTGCGACCGTAGCGGTCGCGCGGTTCCAGAATGAAGCGCCTACAACTGCTTGGCCACACCGGCCGGCGTTTTGAGTTTTATAGATTGTATACAAGTGACGTATTGCTCTTCTGTGTTGGTATATTTTCTTTAGGTGTTTGATGATGGTATGGTAGTCAAAAAATTGACCAATAGCTCCAAAAGAGAAAGATGCGTAGAGACGTACAACGGACAATGTTTTCTCTTACGAAATATGTGGAGGCTGTGGATCTGCATACAAACAGGATTTCTAGGATCAAGATCAGGTCGTTGCGACGAGCAACTACGCGAAGTCTGGCCTGAAGGAAAAGGAGTAGGATATAGGCATAGCAGTAGTGCGTCTCCGATATGGATCACATCACACTCCTTTTGCTTTGAGTGCGAGGCCCCGCTGCTCATTGACTTCCTGGAACACGACACCACAATCAACGCACAGTTGTATGTGGATACTTTACAAAACTTGAAGCGCGTCATCAAGTCCCAGGATATTCTGTTGCAAGATAAAGTCAGCTCAAATGTTGCCACGGCTGTTTCGACTACGCTGCAGAAGTTTCGGTAGAAAGTTCTTACACATTCGCTATGCAATCTCGAGCTTTCCATATTTCTGGAGCCCTGAAAAATTCGTGGCTGTCGACTTGCTTCGGACAAAGAGGTGCACGCCTGGATCCAATCATAGTTCTGTAGGCAACCTTAAACATTTTTTCTTTGACTAGCTATGCTGCCTCACAGTGGTATAAATACATTAACAGTCACGGCTATCACTTTTGAAATAGTAAACCCTTTACTTACTTCTTTCCATTTCGTTTTCATTTCAGTGTCCATAATACATCGGAGTTAACAGCAATTGGTTATTTAAGCTGTTATCATGTAAACCCCATTTCATTAGTTCATATATAATACTAATAATATTATTACACCTGAGCGAGGTGGCACACTGGCTAGCACACTAAACTCGCATTCGTGGGGACGACTGTTCAAACCCGCGTCCGGCCATGTTGATTTAGGTTTTCCATGAATCTCCTAAATCGCTTCAGGCAAATGCCGGGATCACTCCTTTCAAAGGGCACGGTCGACTTCCTTCCACAATACGATGCGGCCGATGACCTCACTGTTTGGTACCCTCCCCAAACCAACCATCCAATATTGTTACGGTGCCATATAATTCCTACAAAATAGAACTTGGAAGAAAAGTGAGACGAACGGAGGAAATAAAGAGAATATAACTGTAATTTCAGATTTAAAATATTGTTATTTAACTTCTACTCTTTGAGCGATAAGATATAAATGAGGAACACCTGTGAAACAAACTGCTAGATCAAATAATGTCTTGAAGAGTACAAAGCTAGAGACTATATAAAGCATATATCTGGTTAAGATGTTATTTGTAAAAACACAGAAACGGGATGACATATAACTTTATGGGACCGCTGTAGTAAAGCTCACCATTCTTCCATCTATTCTCAAAACAGCACATGTGGAAAGGGAGCATGAGCCGTACGGAATTTAGAACGACGACTTCAGAGTCACCCGAGATCAGATCGAGATATTTTCATTTAGAGTGTACCTGTGTGTGTGCATGTGTGCGTGTTTTTATGTTTGTGCGTGTGTATGATGTACGTTATCTGGAACGACTCTATGCGAAACAGTTTCGTACTTTTCCGTCATAGTAATATAGGTCGTACGTATAACAGGTAAGGTTTTCCTCGATGAAAATTTCTATTTGTAATATGAAAGAAACGTACTATTGTACGCTGAAAAATATAAATATGAAGAAATAATTCAAAATTTTAACTAAGATCTCCGGATGACAAGCACGCCATTTCATTTTCATTCACAAAATTTGAAACACATCAGATAAGAGCCCATGTGTTAGGAAAAGGTTCTTGAATTACCCGATCGAACTGCTCCATCCAAAGGTATAGATGAAAGTAAGCAGTAGAAATACTAAAACCGTGACATTCCACTACATGTTTTCAGAGGTGCCATGCGTAAATAGAGTGGGCTGTTGTCTAGTAGATAAGTGCCTTTTTAACAATATTTATTTCGTAGCATGCATCCATGACACTTATAATCCTGGAATATAGGATCCTCCCATTCAGATTTTTTTTTACTGATACCATCACTAACTAGTCGAATATTTATACACTGCCTTTTATCCAAGTGTTTATTGAACTCCCACTTCCCACAATGGAGTCCAAATTACCAAGGTATGTAGCTAGTTATTCTCTAGAGCTTA
Organism: Schistocerca gregaria; assembly: GCF_023897955.1. Classification (NCBI taxonomy): domain Eukaryota; kingdom Metazoa; phylum Arthropoda; class Insecta; order Orthoptera; family Acrididae; genus Schistocerca; species Schistocerca gregaria. The sequence continues at coordinate 220,284,563 of NC_064921.1, forward strand.
GATGACCTATATTGGGAACTATGGGGTATTACGAACTTGCAAAATTGTAAGAGACGTTATACGTAAAGTTTGAGATGTTTAAGGAGCTAATAACGGAGCCAGTTATTGTAATAATACGTTCGAGGAAATACCATAAATAGGAAATAATTTTAATAAATGGCAAAATAATTTGGTGATATATGACGCAAGACAAAAAATTGTAAAGAGAAAATAAAATAATCCATGTGTACGAAGACGTAAAACAACTACAGATAATATGTTTGTAATGTGAGTGGAGAGAAATTAATTCATATCCCCATAACGGTCCTGTTATTCACGATATTGACGTACACGTTTTTGAATGAAAGACATAACGGAAAGAACGTGATTAAAGGTCTGGTTAATATACTGTAAAAAACGATGTAAATATTACTTGCTTAAATATCAGAGCTCAAATACAGGAAGCAAAATTTTTAAAATAAATCCGGGAAGAGACACACTGAGGTGACAAAGTCATGGAATAGCGATATGCACATACACTAATGGCCGTTGTATCGCGTACACAGGGTTAAATAGACATTTGTATTCAAGCGATTCATGTGAAAAGGTTTCCGACGTCATTCTGACCACACAACGGGAATTAACAGACTTTGAAAGTGGAACTGTAGTTGGAGTTGGACGCATGAGACATTCCATTTCAGAGATTGTGAGGGAATTTAATATTCGGAGATCCACAGTGTAAAGCGTGTGCCAAAACTACCAAACTTCAGGCATTACCTCTCACCACGGGCACTGTAGTTGCAGCAGCCGATCGACGCGAGTGTCTTTGCCAACAGCACGACCTCGCCTGCAGCGTGTTTAACTGGCTTGTTGTTCACTAGACGACTGGAAAACCGTAACCTTCTCAGATGAGTCCCGGTTTCAGTTGGTAACAGATGATTTTTTACTGTTCGAGTATATCGCAGATCGCGAAAGTCACTGGCGCAATTTATCAAGAAGACACTGACAAGATGATCCATATCTGATTGGCACAACTGTTGTACCTATTTCCCACTCCTTCAGACCAGACTTCGCGTAGTTGTTCGTCGCAATGACTTGATCTTCATCCTAGAAATCTTGTTTATATGCAGGTCCACATATTTCATAAGAAAAAAAAAAATTGTCCGTTGTAGGTTTTATATATATGTTTTTTCTTCTGGAGCTGTTGGTGAATTTCGACTACCATGTCATCATCAAGCACCTATAAAGAGAACATACCAGTATAGAAGAGTAATACATCACTTGTATACAATCTGTCGAACTCGAGACCTTATGATGATAGAGTCTTAATTCGGGTATAACTTATTGTCCATTACTTAAATGTACATTAACAGTACGCACCCTGTAGCACGAGATGTGGTGGCCCCATAATGCTGTGGGTTCTGTTTGCATGGAACAGACTGTGTCCTCTGGTCCAACAGAACTGATCACAGACCATTTGCAGCCATTCACGTACTTCATGTTCCCAAACAACAATGCAATTTTTATGGGTGACAATGCGGCATGTCAGTGGGTCACAATTGTTCCACGGCTGGTTCGAAGAACATTCTGGATAATACGAGCTAATAATTTGGCCACCGAGATCAGACGACTTGAATCCCATCCAACATCCGTGAGATTTAATGATGATGATGATGATTGGTTTGTGGGGCGCGCGCGCAGCTGCCCGGTTATCAGCGCCCGTACAAATTCCCAACCGTTACTCAGTCCAAGCTCGCGACGTTTATGAATGAGAATGAAACACAAACACCCAATCATCTCGAAGCAGGTGACAATCCCTGACCCCGCAGGGAATCGAACCCGGTGTGAGATTTAAGCCAGATGTCAGTTCGTAAACAATATCCTGTACTAGCAAAACTTTCGGCTATGGATCCATTAATTCCCAGCCTAGAGCCCATCTATCACCCTATCCGCGTCTTTTCAGAGCTTTACAGTAGAATTCAGTTTGCCCTCTTAATGTTTTAATGCCTCTGAGGATCGTTTGGAATTCTCGATTTGCCAAATCAGTCCTTGCGTATACAATTTCTTTTCCGATTTCTTCACATTTTCAACAGCTTCTTTAGCTTACCTGAAATCCCTATTTATTGACAGTAATTCATAACTCAAAAAGGGAAGTAGGAGTAATCCTTTGAATTACAGGCTCGTATCACTAATGTCGATTTGCAGTAGGGTTTTGGAACATATACTACATTCGAACATTATGAAGTACCTCGTAGAAAACAATTTATTGACACATAGCCAGCACGGATTCAGAAAATATCGTTCTTGTGAAACACAACTAGCTCTTTATACTCATGATGTAATGAGTGTTATCGATAGGGGATGTCAAATTGATTCCATATTCTTAGATTTCCACAAAGCTTTCGACACCGTTCCTCACAAGTCTTCTAACCAAACTGCGTGGCTATGGAATATCACCTCAGTTGTGCAACTGGATTCGTGATTTCCTGTCAGAAAGGTTGCAGTTCGTAGTAATAGATGGAAAGTCATCGAGCAAAATGGAAGTAATATCCGGTGTTCCCCAAGGAAGTGTTATAGGCTTTCTATTGTTCCTCATCTATATTAACGATACAGGAGACAATCTTAGTAGCAGTCTTAGATGGGTTGCACATGATGCTGTCATTTAACACCTTGTTCAGTCATCAGATGATTGAAAAGAATTGAAAAATGATCTAGATATCTGTATGGTGCGAAAAGTGGCAATTTACACTGAAGAAAGAAAAGTATGAAGTTATTCATATCAGTAGTAAAAGAAATCCACTAAAGTTCGATTATGCGATAAGTCACACAAATGTGAAGGCTGTAAATTCAGCTAAATACTTAGGGATTGCAATTACAAATAACCTAAATTGGAACGATCACATAGATAAAGTTTAATTGTAGAGCAAACCAAAGATTGTGATTCATTGGCAGAACACTTAGAAAGTTGAACAGGTCTACTAAAGAGACTGCTTACAACAAGCTTGTCCGCCTACTCTGGAGTATTGCTGTGCGGTGTGATATCCTCATAAGGTAGGACTGACGGATGACATCGAAACAGTACAAAGAAGTGCGGATTGTTGTGTACTGTCACGAAATAGGGAGATAGTGCCACAGACATAATATGAACTGGAGTGGCAACCATTAAAACAAAGGCGTTTTTCGTTGCGACGCGATCTTATCATGAAATTTCAATCACCAGTTTTCTCCTCCGATTGCGAAAACATTCTGTTGGCACCCACCTACATAGGGGGAAATGATCATCAAGATAAAATAAGAGAAATCAGGGCTCGCACAGAAAAATTAAGTGCTCGTTATTCCCGCGTGCCGTTCGAGAATGGAACGATAGAGAGACAGCTTGAAAGTCTCCAATTGAACCCTCTGCCGAGCACTTTATTGTGAATAGCAGAGTAATCACGTAGATGTAGATGTAATTGATTTATATACCTGTGTCACTATCTTCTCCTTAATACTTTTGTATACCCTTCTGTCATCGAACAAATAAAGTTTTTCTTGCCTTACCCAAGGTTCCTTCGGAGTTGCCTTCCTCGTACCAATATCTGTTTTTCCAGCTTTTTTTGTTTCCTTCATCAGAGATGATGAAGTCTTTATCACTACTAAATCTTGATCTGAATATCAGTCTGCACCTGAGTACGCCTTGTAGTCCACCAAGCGATTTCAGAACTTTCGTCTTATCATGATTAAATCCATCTCTATCTTTCCGTGTGTCCAGGCCTTTCCTAAATATAGATCCTCGTCTTGTGATTTTTGAACAGTGTATTCGCTATTAGTACCTTACATTTCTTGTAGAACTCACAAACAGAGGCCCCCAGCGGTGCGATAGACTTTTTAAAATCATCTGTAGGTCAAGGTAAAGGTCCCAGATATTACATCCGGCAAACCATTCGCTCGGTGGCCCATCGTTTGCGTTAAATGACGAAAAGAAAATTTCAGAATTTTGCTTGATGTTCCACATATTTAAAATAATAGCGCTTTAGAAACGTGTTACGTAACGTAATGTAGTACTAACCACATCTACAAGAGGTTCTGACTTAGGATCTCATTAGATGCTTTGAAACTTTGTATTTTTAATTTTTTATCGCTATGGTATTTTTTCTGCTCTTTTGTCACGTCATTTTAATTGCCGTATTAACTCTTTCAGTTGATCTCAGTTTTAATTACCATCATTCGTTTTCCAGTGGAAGTCTTCGTTCATGTGATCTTGTTGTTTGGGATGTCTTAACGTCTATTTCATTTCTTCCGTTTCGTCATCCTATACTTTCGTCCATGCTATTACGTTCGTTACATATATTTCTTGTTTGCTTGAATTTCCGTGTTCTCATAATCCCATCTTTAATTTAAATCTTCAACTGCATGTTTTTATTCATTGTGCGAAAAGCATTTATATTTTAAATGCTCGTATGATGATTCCTATCCAAGAAAATGTACATCGTGTAACGAGAATTACATTTTTGTCACCACTACATTTATAAATAGATTAGTCTGTTTATAAATAGATTAGTCTGTCTTTTGTTTTTTAACCACTACGAGAAAATTTTCAAATGTTAAAATATTATGATAGATAAATAAAAATATTTAAATAATTACCTTCACATGCACGAGGATTCCAACTGAAAACTAATGATGGGAATTAAATAACACAACGACTGAAAAGTTACCACGTTGATTACAATGACATGACAAAGGAATAGAAATAAGAGAATACGTTTAAACTAATTAACTGATTAAAAATAAATATTAATATCTTTTCGATAAAGATTAAAAATTAAAAGATTCGAAAGCACTTGATACGATTCAAGCCCAAAACCTCTTGCATATAAGGCTAGGACTATGACCGTTACGCTACACAAGCAGTTTTTAAACCGCTACTATTTCAAAGAAGTAGAGAGCGCATCACACAAACTTCAGAAATATTTTTGCGTCAGTTACCTGCAAACGATGGTCCACAAGGGTGAATGATTGCATGCTGTATTTACCTGGTACCTTAACCGAGATCACCATATTGATGATTTCAAACAATAAATGCCACTGCTGGGGTCCTCTCCTTGTCATCATTCTCATCTCTCACTGTTATTACCACGCCTATTTTGCTCGGTAACTCATTAATCTCTTCTAATCGCTACTACAGTGTTAGAATCTCCCAAGATTGTCAGAATTTCATCCTCTTTTACAAACCGTATTACCCATTCGGTGACCTCTTATGACGAAAAAAAAGTCGTCAAATACGGGGTTGAACAGCAAAACGACGTAATCTAATACGTTGTTCGATATTTTGTCTCGCTGCACGGAGTGAAGCGAGTCAGTGGCTAGGGTACTGGTCTCACAAACAGGTGGTCGACATTTCAAACCCGTGTCCGAATTCTCTACTTTGGTTTTCTGTGGTTTTCCTAAAACCCTCCAGGCAATATCCGAGACGGTTTGTAAGGTGTCAGGCAAATCCAACACCTTACATGAAAACCCTGACATAATAAGCAAATCTACTAGTATGTCACATAGCTCCGAATAAATCGTGACATTATATTAACCAAAGTAATACTAGTAACGAGTGAGCAAATGGAATACCACAGACTAGACACAAGAATGCCTAAATGCATGTCGTACCTCCCCACGGTGAGGCAGACGCAGTTCCGAGGGGAGAAACGAGGACAGAAGCCGAGAGCAGAACCGTGGGGAGGGGCTGGGCACCCACGCCACGAGCCTACCTGTACAACTATACAACCCGCACGTTTTAGCGTCAGGGTTTTTCGCGTCTCAGGTATGTCAAGGACAACCCCCAGCCCATGTTAAAAGCTAGAGCCCTGCAGAAAAGCAGTATAGATCTTACGATAACACAAAGAGGGCCACTACCACCCGCAAGTTTTAGCGTGAGACTTTTTCGCGTGTCTGTTACATTAGGATCACTCCCCAGCCCATGTTAAAAGATAGAGCCCTCCAGAAGAGCAGTATAGATCTCACGAAAACGCTAAAAGGACCACACTAGCTGCAGGTTTTAGCGTGAGACTTTTTAGCGTCTCTGTTACGTTGCAAACTTTAAAAACATTGCCCCACCACGAAAAGTATAACGTTTCCCATTGGATAGACAGAATTTTTGTAGGCGGAGCGTAAGGTTAACATTGAGACCCTGATTGGTCAGATGAAAACACAGCCAAATAGCTTTTTTAAACTAACTTCGGTAAATTGTAGTAAGGAGAAGGAGAGTTAGTTCCGAGACGGCGGGCTGGATGGCTGCTGCGCCGGCCGCTGCCGCCCTGACGCTGCCTAAACACCGACAAGGTAATGAACGCACGCGATGCCGCATTTTTGAGCGCATAAGGCTTCACTCAGAACTGCAGAAGACTCATCTGTTACACCCCTTTTTTCCTTAAAAGTAATGGTGATCGTTAATTAAAACTCATGGTGTTCACATTTGCCACTTGAAGAACAGATCTGAAACCCGATGATTTTTCTTTTATATAGTTATTGAGAAGCCACATCAGCCACTGTAATTTACGACAAGTTAGATAAGTTATTAAAGATAATTGAGGGTCACTGTAGACCATTTTTGATAGTTTTCTCTTTTGTGAAACTTAATTTAAACCTAGATTATAGGTGTGATATGGCATAGGTCATCCTTCGATCGATTGTAGAACTTGGAAACCCATTCAGGGAATATTCGTTCACATTTTTGTTGAACGCAGTTGGTTTTTACCATCCTGTATTAAAACATTTCCTTTTATCAATAGTGCAATTTATAAACGATGTTTTGTGATTAGAATAAATTTCCAATGGTAAACTTAACTGCCTTTTCGACGTTATTTTACCAGCTAACTAAAAATAGGAAAGCCTTGAACCCTTTCCACTATATTTAGTTAGAATTAAGATTCTTTTACAGGGAGTGCAGTGGAGCTGACGCTGAGATCATTTAGTATTTGGTTATATCATCGCTAGTCTCACTGAACTCTTCTGAATTCTACATGTCATGTGTGGTCTGGCGTCTCCTTACCAGCAACAGGTCCCAGGTTCAAACTAGTTCCCTAAAAAACACGCTCAGAGCGTCGTTGCGCGAAAGTGGTTGGGAGACACGATATAGTACAATCAGACACCACCATGAATGTTTAGAGGTTCTTGAGAAAGCGCATGGCCGATTTCCTTCCTTAACCTCTAACACATCCGAGCTGTGGTATGTTTCTAACGATCCCGTTGTCACAGTACGTTAGACCCTAATCTTCCATCGGTTACTTGGCCACGTTCCTCCCCATGATGCAAAAATTTTGACCATCTGATTCTGCCCTTCACGCTCGGGAATCCTCGGCAACACGAAATTCTGCACTATGACTTCACAGAAAAGATGCAGCCGAGCCTCTTCGTTCACTTTCGCATTCCTGCTTAGAGAGACCAACGACGGCCCACGCTGAGTACGGAGTCCGCGGAGGTCCGCGTCGCGTCCTCTCGCGATCCACTCTGCTTCTCTCCGAGGCGCCTGCCCCACAGCCTGCAGCAGCAGCAGGGCCAGTGTAAATTTATTCGCTTAGCGGCGCCGCCGTCGAGTCGGCCGGCTTCCGCACAGTTTCGTTTGCATATAAAGCGCCGCTGCGGCCCCGCCACGGCCGCCACACAGAGAGGGCACCGCAGCGCACGGGGTGCTTCCGGGCCGTTATTTTCAATCTGGCGCCGCCTATTAAATTTATTTCGGCAGTGCTTTGCAGTCCTTCATGTCCGGCCCTCGGTCTTGCCGCGCCGGCGCCACCTCTGCCTGCCGATGAGATGCGCTGCGCTCCTTTTGGCACTGCGCCCGCATAACTCTGCCGCCGTGCGCGGAGGTCTGCGCGAAGGAGGCCTAAACGCCGTCGTACGTTAATGCGCCACAGCGCACTAAAGAAAAAGAGAAGCTAGGCTTCATGTTTCGTCCCAGGACATTCAGTAAGCAACGTAATGCACTTTATCTTCAGGCCGTATTTAAAGCATTCCAGGAAACACATCATTTTCTTTGCTTTCTAGAATGTTTTTAAACACAATTTCCTACCGCACCCAAAGCAGTTTTTGACTTCTGCTGTCACATTGCAGCTCTTCCACCTTTATATTCATTTACTTCACTTTCTACCTTTTCGAAAATTTCATGTTTCTCCCAGAACTACTTCCCCGTAAGTACCAAAAAGATAAAATTCAGTAGGAGTATCGAACGAGGAAACTTTTTCGAAAATTCAGTTTTTTCTAAAGATCCTTTCGGAGTGTTCTTCACACTAAACAACTAACGTCACGTAATCCATACATCTCCTCCTAAACCCCTGGATCGATTTCAGCAAACCTTGGTACACACACTACGTATTGTCTGCAAAGAACCACTGTGGCGTTAAGAACCACTTATCTTTCACGGCGGGAGGGCGGGAGTATGCTGAAATAGAAACGCAGCTCACGACTGACAAATAGCCAGATATTCATTCAGTATTCGAGAATGTGTGCACGGTTTTCGTTACACATCACTGTAACTGCCATGTGTAACAAAAACAATGAACTGAAAGTGAACTGTAAGATGACCACCTGGTTTCCAGATGAGAAAAAGTAGTTTGCTTAGATGCAGTGAATTACAATTAACTGACACCCACTGAAGATGCTTTGTAAAAAAGACGAAACGCGTCTGGGTGCATAAATAAAAATTTTTGTTTGCAGCATGCTAAAGGCATTTCTTTGAAACAACTGCAATTTACTATGATGTATGTAGATAACATTGTAATTTTGTTTGAGGCGCCAAAGAACTCTGAAGAGTACCTGAACAGGTGGAAAGTCTCTTGTAAAGAAGGTATATGATAATCATCAACTAGAGTAAAATTGGGATAACAGAAAGCATTCGAATTAAATCAGACGGTGGTGAGAGAGTTGGATAATAAATGAGACACTGTAAGCATTTGATAAATTTTGCTAATTTGGCAGCAATTACGATGAGTGAAGTACGTGGAATGAAAAATGCAGACAGGTAACAACAAAGAAGGCCTATCTGAAAAATAGAAATTTGCTAACATCAAAACTAGAGAACAAAAGGTTTTGAAACGTGCTGCGACAGAAGAATGTGGAAAATTAGAATTTATAACTACAGAGTGGGACAAATAAAGGTGCCCCGGACGACTGGCTATCATTGGACATGAACGTATGCGTATAACCGCACCGAGTGACGCGCTCACCACGTGTAAGCCGCCATGTGATCGACACCGGTTCAGACCGTAGTGCGGGCTGTGTCAGTGTTCGTGGAGCAGTCAAAAGGGAGCAGCGGGTGTTCGTTGTGAATAATTACGTGACTACAAATTCATGGGTGCAGTTGTTTGCTGAGAAGTTAAATGGTGTCAAAGTGCCAGCAAAGTGCGCCATGCAACGCTTGGTCAGGAGATGGCGTCTGTCAGGATGTGCTTTGAAAACGTCAAAAACTTTCCTAAACATGCCCACACCCTAGAAAATGCTTCAGAGTACTACTAAATCTACTCGACGCCTGTCGCAAGAAAGTGGCGTAACACGTCGAAAATGATGACCAATACTCCACCTGGACCTACACGTGCATCCCATCGAGTGTCTGTTGTTAATGCATTAAAAGCAGCAGATGTTCCTCACAGCCTCCAGTTTTGTGACTGACTGTTCACTGAGGTAACAGTGAATGGCTTGCACATGGATTTGTTCTTAATGTCTGACGAAGCCTGTTTTCACCTGAGTGGTTATGTCATCTCACAGAATCACGGGTTCCTGGCAGCGGAAAAATCGCATAACTTCCACTAAACACCACTGCATGATCAGAAGGTTGGGGTTTGGAGAGCAGTGTCTGCACGCCACATTATTGGTCCCATCTTCTTTCATCAGCCACTGTCTTCGGCGCTTTACATTGCCAACATTTTGGAACAATTGGTGGCAGGGTAACCGGCAGAGGAAAATCCCTACAGTTACTTCCAACAGGATGGAGCAACTCTGCATACAATCGGCCGAACGTAGGAGCATTTACACATTTTCATGCCTGACAGAGCTGTTAGCAGAGGTCGCAACGTAGCTGGCCACACTGATCACTGGACCTGTCAGAGTGCGATTACTTTGTGTGGCGAGCCCACAAGCCTAAGATGGGTTTCATAATCGCTCATAATCTTCAAGAGCTTCAGCAAAATATTTCGGATGAGGCTGCAGCAGCTCCAGCAATCCAGCTCCGATCCGCCTTCAGCAACTTGCTGACCAGGGTCCGAAAGTGCCAACAGATGCATGGTGGTCACTTCCAATATCTGCGTTAATCAGGTTAGTATTGAGTTTCCTTGTCCAAATCAGAATCGGTGACATAACATTCTGACGCCTAATCGCTTCGGTGGTAGGCTGGGAACAACTGAATCAAAACAATCGATTTAGTCGGTTGTTGAATAATAGTGGACTGATTCGGTTGTAGTTTTATCTATCGGTTGAATTATTCAATCATTCTTTTGTGCGAGAACGGTCTCTGAGAACAATCAAATGAAAACTGTCGACTCAGTTCGCCCATTCAGTTCTGGGCGGAAACGTTCGATCGCTTTGTTGTTGTTAAATCATTACCGCTCACTGCTCTATTATAGGTATGGCAGTTTTCGGTCATTTCTGTTTTTGCAGTGTCACTTTAACCTGACTGTTAAAACAGCAAAAATAAACTGTTTCCGAAATAACCTATTTTCGGTTTTTTATTTACTTTCATTCCTGTAATAAACGTAGATATTGAACAAAGACTGAAACACTTTAAATCTCTCAGTGTCAAGGCACACATAATCAGAATATTAAATTAATCAGGGAAATGAAAGAAAATTTATACCGTCCACAGTTCGCTGCTTTTCTCTAATTGTGATAAGTGGTTGACTATTACAACGAATCGACAGTATTCTCCTACTGATTCGACTGTTTTTAAGACATAGCCCAAAATTCATGTCTTAATCGTGGAACTTATCACTGTTCGGACAAAACGAATAGTCTGTCCTAAAGGATGGAAGCTGAGGTTGAAGAACTCTACTTTTTGTGTCAATTAGTCTGTTTTCAAGGAAGCAGTTAAGGTCACGTTGGGTAGTCACAAGATCAGCTGCTTACTATTTTATTGGGGACTATGAATGAACAGTTAAGTTTCAAGTTTTCTCCTTATATTATAAGAAGTTGTTTTGTCTAATGCCGTTTTCCATCTTTTAAAGCAAATGGACCATTGTACTTGATTGATAATGCACTTTGTAAAATATTTCCAGAATAGGGATGGTCCCATTTGTAATACGACGGACATTGAACGACGACAATGACAAACTATCGTATAGACCAGATGGGACAATTCTTACATACAGCATATAGACGTGTACCATTCAATACAGGTAAAATATTGTCTCAGAAATGCTGTACCAATTCTTAAGACATTGTCTGTTACTCGTTTCTCTCGGTATTTTTATTGAAATACTGCTGACCGCTTTTTCCATTTTCTATAACAACATACGGTTTCAAAGCAATGCAAATTTTACGAATAAAAATTACTCGTTCTTTAAGAAAGGTTTATTTAAAAGAGAAAAAAATTTAGCACTACTGCTTTAGCTAAGTGATATTTCGATTTTTTTACACTGTTATTAATAAGAAATAAAAACATCAGGTGCAACCGAGACCAAACAAACACCGGGTATTGAGAGCTAAAATGCCGGTATTAGTTTTAGCTGGTCGGTTTTAACCGGTAGGTTTTTACCATGCCTAGTCTGTTTTCGCCTGTTGTCGTTGTTATTCCTGTTCCGGTATTTGGTTTTTACTGACTGTCTATAAGTAGGTTTCAGTTGTGTTGTTTGTCCACGTTTATGAAAAGTCTTTTTCTTAATAGTCAGCTCTGTATCTGGATTACAATTTTGAAACGTTCAGTCGTGTAGGAATTCAAGAAATCATATGACTCGATGCCCGCCCGGCTAGCCGCGCGGTCTAACGCGCTGCTTCCCGAGCCGGAAGACGTGCCGGTCCCTGGTACAAATCCGCGCGGTAGATAAGTGTCGAGGTCCGGTCCGCTGGCCAGCCTGTGGATGGCTTTTAAGACGGTTTTCCATCTACCTCGGATACTGCGAACACCATCATTATTCTACCACGCAAACATTTGGGGTTACAGACTTCTAGTATGATATGTTTCCAGTGAGGGTGGGGAGATTCCACTGGGGGCCAAACCGCACAGTATCCCTGGGTTCGGTGTGGGGCGCCGGTGGGGTGGGTGGACTGCTGTGGCCTGTTGTGGGGTTGTGAACCACTGAGAGCTATGGCAAGACGAATCCTCTCCGTTGTTTCTAGGTCCCCAGTTTAATACACACAACACACAATGCAACACAATACAATTCGAATCGATAAGAAGTGATCCTGAAGACAAATTCAATTCTCAATGCAGTATGTCAAGGACGTTTCATACTATATTAAAGAAATTCAAAGAAAATAAAAAATATCCCAAAAACGTCATGCTTGAAAATAATTCCGACAAGTAACAGCAAATGATTAAGTCAGCAAACAACTAAAAATGTATCTTACATGTTTCCTCTTTAAGTCACGTTAACAATCACAGAAGCAGAAGTATAGATCATGGGCGAAAACCAGTGGGAGGAGAGATACAGAGCTTCAAAAATTTAAATTAAGAAATAATTATTCATTTATTTAGACTTAAATTTTTAGTTTAGCACTAGTTATTAACATTTAATGCCAACAAAAATTCGTATTTAATGCCAGAAGTACGAAGAATTTATATTTATTATAAAAAATACGTAAATGACGAAATACTTCATTTTTAAAAATATACTTCATATTCACGTCTCCTTAAAATGACATTATTAGGCTCTAAAGAAGCTGGTAACCCTAGTCAATGTTCATGTGCAAACGAAAAGACTGAAAAGATATGGAAATGATAACAGTTAAATTCACAGATTTAGTGAAAACATATAAATACGAGGGAGGGTCGGAAGGTAATACACAATAATTTTTTCCTCCCCTGATATTGCCTGAACGTTAAAATTTCACGACTTTGCGCCACAGAGGGAATTCTGTTTCCATGCCAGGCTGTAGCGAGAGAAGCAACCCTCAGAATTTCGAAACCATTAAAGCAGCAATTTTGAACAACCAAGGTGTGCAACTACGACCCATGTTGCAGCACATTAACATTTACTGTGATGCTGTGTACGATATTGTTCATGAGACACTGAAGTTTCGGAACGTTAGTGCTCGCTGGGTGCCTAAGAACCTGACAGATAACCGCAAGGGCCAGCGAATGATGACGAGCTTGGAATACTTAAGGTGTTACGTTGCGGAAGAGCATGAGTTCTTGAGAGGAACCGTCACTGGTGGTGAATAGTGGGCTCATCACTACACATACGAAACCATGCAGGTTTCTATGGCACTGGTTCTCGCATACGAAAAAGATTCTGAGTGACTCAATATGCCAGAAAAGTGCTTGTGACAGCGTTCTGGGATGCGACGTGTTACTGGTGGACTTTCTGAACACGGGATCATTGTGATTAAAACTTTGGTTAAACTGCCTCGTGCTCTTCATGACAATCGCCATAACATTAATGCTGACGTTGTCAAACCTCTTCACAATGATTCTCGCCTCCGTGTTGCTGCCCCTGTTCTTGAGGATATAGCCAAATTCCGGTGACAGATGCTCCAGCATCCACCATATAGTCTGGACCTTGCACCGTCGGTCTTTCATGTGTTTGGTTCCATAAAGAAATTCCTGGTCGGCAACCGCTATGCGACAGATGCGGAAATGGACTCAGCAGCCGAGGGAAGCTGTACTCCAACAAAACGGATATCTATGAACAGTACATACTGAAGCTGATAACACGATGGAAGAAACGTGCTAAGAACGCTGGTGACAATGTAGAAAAGTACGTAAAACGTAGTTTCATTTGTGATTTCTTTCTTTTATATATATATATTTTTTATTTTTTGTTACGTATCGAACTTTTCAGTAGTAGAACTGATGTGCGTTACTTCCCCATCTTCTCTCATAACTGATGTAACCACCACCGACTTTTGTCAGTTGGTTGTCCCACGTTAACTAAAACTGCTGAAACCTAGAGAATGAGTGAAAACACATTCGCATAGTTGACGTGGCCGCAGAGACTTGGCGCTGCTGCTACAGTCGCAGATTCGAATCCTGCCTCGGACATGGATGTGTGTGACGCCCTTATTTATTTATTCATTTATTGTTCCGGGGGCCAAATTAAGGAGAAGTCTCCATGGTAATGAAACGAGTCAATGCATGAAATTATAAGAAACAGATAAAATGAAATATAAGACACGTATTCAGGCGACAATTCATAACTTTAAAAAAATATAGTCAACAATGTAACACTGGAATTTGCTTAATTTTTCAGCTCTTGCAGGAGCTCCTCGACAGAATAGAAGGAGTGAGCCATGAGGAAACTCTTCAGTTTAGACTTAAAAGTGTTTGGGCTACTGGTAAGGTTTTTGAGTTCTTCGGGTAGCTTATTGAAAATGGATGCAGCAGAACAGTGCATTCCTTTCTTCACAAGAGTCAAGGAAGTGCATTCCATAAGCAGATTTGATTTCTGCCTAGTATTAACTGAGTGAAAGCCGCTAACTCTTGGGAATAAGCTAATATCGCTAACAACAAACGACATTAAAGAAAATATATGTTGTAAGGACAGTGTCAGAATTCCCAGACTATTGAATAGGGGTCGACGAGAGGCTCTCGAACATACACCACATATGGCTCAAACAGCCCGTTTTTGAGCCAAAAATACCCTTTTTGAATCAGAAGAATTACCCAAAAAAATAATACCATATGACATAAGCGTATGAAAATATGCGCAGTAGACTACTTTTCGTGTTGAACTGTCACTTATTTCAGATACTGTTCGAATGGTAAATAAAGCAGCATTTAGTTTCTGAACAAGATCTTGAACATGGGCTTTCGACAACAGCTTACTATCTTTCCGAAAGCCTAGGAACTTGAACTGTTCCGTCTAGCTTATAACATGCCCATTCCGTCTGTTCAAAATTTCAGTTCTTGTTGAATTATGAGTTAGAAACTGTAAAAATGGAGTCTTACTGTGATTTAGCATCAAATTATTTTCCACAAGCCACGAACGGATTTCATGAACTACATTATTTGATAATGTTTCAGTAATACACACAAGATCCTTCACTACCAAGCTGGTGTCATCAGCAAACAGAAATATTTTTGAATCACCTGTAATACTGGAAGGCATATCCTTTACATAAATAAGAAACAGCAGTGGCCCCAGTACCTACCCTTGGGGAACTCCCCACTTAACAGTGCCCCATTGGGTCTGAACATCACTACCACTGTCAATATTGCGGAGAATTACCTTCTGCTTTCTGTTCTTAAAGTAAGAGGCGAACCAATTGTAAGCTACTCCCTTTCTCCATAATGGTCCAACTTCTGCAGTAATATTTTGTGGTCAACACAGTCAATATGCCTTCGTTAAATCAAAGAAAACACCTAGCGTTCTCAACCTTTTATTTAATCCGTCCAAAATCTCACAGAGAATGTAGCATTTTCAGTTGTTTTAATAATTTTTAAAACCAAACTGTACATTTGACAGCAAATTATGTGAATTTAAATGCTCCAGTAACCTTGTATATATAACCTTCTCGATAACTTTAGCAAACACCGATGACATAGAAATAGGTCTATAATTGTCAACATTATCCCTGTCTCCCTTTTTATAAAGTGGCTTCACTGCAGAGTGCTTTAATCGGTCAGGAAAGCGACCGCTCCTAAAGGAAAAATTACAGATATGGCTAAGTACTGGGTTAACATGCATAGAACAATACTTCAGTATTGTGCTATGTACCCCGTTATATCCATGAGAGTTCTTGGTCTGTAGTGATTTAATTATTAACTCAATCTCCCTCTTGTCAGTATCATGGAGGAGAATTTCAGGTAACAGTCTCGGAACACTTTTTTCTACAAGCGCTATATGATTCCTTGTTGGGACTAGGTTTCTATTTAGTTCACCTTAGGTTAGTTAGGTTTGACTAGTTCTAAGTCTAGGGGACTGATGACCGCAGATGTTAAGTCCCATAGTGCTCAGAGCCATTTGAACCATTTGAGCAGAGACTAGTTTCATTCGGTTCTTTCAATCAACTGAAAACCGACTGAACGTAAAAGCAATCGACTGGCCAACTAGGTATAAAAACCAGATGGTCTTCCCATCACTTTTAGTGTCCAGAGGCGCGGCCAGTGTTAGGGTGCCAGGAGGCGGGCGGCAGGGCCTCGCCTCGCCTAGGGCTGGCCACTTCGCGTCCTTGGCTGCCGCTGCGGCCCTTGACTTCCGAGGCAGTCGTCGGCCACGCGTGCACGGCACGTGTCGCGGCCGGGAGGGACCTTGAGAGCTGGAACGGGAGCGGCTGCTCTCCCACTTCATTACACCAGGCCTGGCCGCCAGATAGCTCGCCCCGATGCCCCGGCTTCTGCACCACTGCGCCTTCTCGCGCCCGGGGCGACCTGGCAATTAGAGGACAGAGGCTGCTGCCGTAAAGACCACACGCCTTGCTACATCTGCAGGGGCCACCGGTCTGTCTCATTAAACTTGCAACACGTGTACATGCGTCGGTCTTCCATGCTGCACTGAGTATAGTCGGACACAATGTAAAAATTTATTTCCTGGACATGAGTCTGCCACTATTTCTAACTGGGTAGAAGGTCTAAATAAACAATTCAGCAGAAAGTTTTGGTAGCTGATCATCGGCCTTGCCACAATGGTAACACCCCCTCACAACAGCGATTCTAGGAGCTGTTGGGCTTGGCTAGCACTTGGATAAGTGACCGTTCCAGGTCTATCGAGAGCTGTTGGCAACCTGATCTTGTGAGGAGCTACTTGATTCAGAAGTAGCGGCTTAGCGGCTCCTGTCACGAAAACTGACAATGGCGGAAAGAGCGGTGCGCATTTTGTTTTTGAATATAAACTATATTGTCAATACAATCTGAAAGCAACATATACTACAATGAAGAGCCGTCCATGGAGATTTGTTCTAACTCAGCTCTTGTTCAATATGTCTACCATTTCGTTTCCTAACTTCCTTCAAACGAACACTGAAGTTAGTGATTACCCTAGACACATGTCTTCCGTTATTTAACTGCAAGATTGTAGAATAACTCTTCTGAGCTCCATTAAATCACGTGGACATTTCGAGAAAAATTTTTCCTTTAGGTACCCCCAAAGAAAAAAGTCACATGGATTGAGATCTGGAGTATTGGGGGGCCAATTTTGTCCGTCATTGAAGCTACCTGGACACCTGAGTGAAATGATCCGGATGTCGAAATGCTTGTATAAAAACTCCAACACAGTGTTTCCAGTATGTGGCCTTGCTCCATCTTGCATGGCCCACTGCGTGTTGAAGGGCAAGCCATTAGCAGGCAGCTGTAGAATGAAGCTATTGCGAAGCGTGCTCAAATAACGCTCGCTGTTCACAGTTTCTTCAAAGACAAAGGGTCCAATAAGTCCGTGACTGGAGCATAATGTTTTCGTTCATGAAGCACTTGTGGGTTTTCAGTGGCCCAAAAGCGTACATTTTGTTTGTTAACCACACTGTCTAAATGAAAATGCGCCTCGTCTGAAAACCAAACGTTGTTGAGAGTTTCTTCCCTATCCTCCGCCCACTGAGCCAACAGTAGTCTCTGCTGCTTGTGTTCTTCAGTGAGCTTCTGTGCACATGTCATCTTGTAAGGGTACATATGTAGGTCACTTTTAAGCATACGTTATACGGAGCGTCTGGATATTCCCAGTTGCACTACTGCCTTTCTACAAGATTTTCCGGGACTTCTCTGTAAAGCAACTGGTACCGCTTCCATATTCTCTGGCGAACAAACAGGCTTAGGTCGAGGTCGCTTCGCTTGCAATACTGTTCAAAATGGTTCAAATGGCTCTGAGCACTATGGGACTCAACTGCTGTGGTCATTAGTCCCCTAGAACTTAGAACTACTTAAACCTAACTAACCTGAGGACATCGCACACATCCATGTCCGAGGCAGGATTGGAACCTGCGACTTTAGCAGTGCAATACTCTTCCTTCCTGTACAAATTTATCGTACAACCTGTGGATGGTCTTCTTGCAAGAGACCCATCGTGTGTTAAACTGTTGTCGAAAACGCCTCTGAGTCACAACAAGGCTTTTCGTTTCATGAAAAAGTAACACAATTGCCTATCGTTGCTGTTTCGTCAGTCTTCCATTGTCAGCCGTTGCTGCTTACTAGTCTCCTAGCGGCAGTATCGTGAATTATACGTCATTTCGTAACTCATTTGTTTTAACAAGCTGTGCTGGTACTGCTGTAGAGATCCGAGCAGGATTTCTAATGTGCGTCGTAAATTGTGAAAGAAAAAATTGGTAACACATTTCGTGCGCCACCCTGTACATTCCTCTTTATGTCCATATCCAGTAATGCCTATCGTCTGAGAATGGTACGGCGGTCAGTCGATATCGTTAGACATTCCAAGCCATGTTCGGAGTTAGGTTTAGTTCTGGTCTCTGGTGAAATCCAGGGAGACCGCCGGCAGGCGTTGTGAGAAGGGAAGTCGTGTGCCGTGAGGGGTGGAGGTGATAGTTTCGTAGTGCACACTATCTGAGCAAAAGTATCCGGCTTGAACTTTGCTGGAAATATTAAATGTGATGCCTTAATTTCTGTGGAGAAGTAACAGCCCCTTCTTTCTCAGGAGTGGAAATCGGAGATAGTTGTAATGCTGGACGGTAGGATCTGGAGCCAAGTCGACATTCTAACTCAACCCAAAAGTGTTCCAATAGCACAGTTCGGGACTCTGCGGGAGCCTGTCCGTTCCAGGATTACCTTCAGAGATGTTGCTTTATGACAGGGTGCCTTGTCATGCTGATACAGTCATCGTTTCCAGGCTTTTCCTCAGCTATGCGCAGTAAAAGTATTGTAAAATTTGTTCCTATCCGAAACGTATGTATTCGAGTGCTCTCTGTCCTGTCGGGCATGTTCAACAGAACAACCACTGCACATGATGATGTGGGCGGTGCACGCATATGTACATGAAGTAGATAATATGGGACGAAAGGAGTGGAATGGGTGGGAGTTCTTTGTGTGCACAACTCATAGGTACAGAGAATACCTACACGAGTGGATTATTTTTCTTGATTTTTAATGAGTAATTTAGCGTATTTTTCGCCGTTTTCTACGTGCTCAGAATTGTGCAAGGCTTCTCTGCTGAATGTGCAGTTGGCTTGCTAGTGGTTATAAATGGCGAAGAATTGAGTTTCTCTGCCAGATGAAAGGACCTGTGATTACGTTATTTTCTACCCTAAACTCTTCTGCATTCACATGGCACTGTGTTACTGTATCAACTGCCCATCTAATGTTAAGTACTCTGTGTGGCCCAATTGGAAGTTTATGTATTTCTTATTCCCTGAAAATGGCGGCTATGAAGTTAGACTGTGATACCGAGAGTACATTCGTTGCATATTATTCAATCAGATCAACAAACTTTTGCAATAAAATATTTAAATCTAATATTTAAAGCAGAAACCGATATTGTGTGTTCCGATCATATTCAATCCTTAATGCATCAATGAAATGGTAAGACAGATTTTCATCAATAAAAGTCGATATACACACATAAAAATGTTTTGCATCACCTCGGTTCCGAAAGTTCCTGAACCTGTACAGAAAATTGGAATAGAGAGGAACATAAACATCATTTCCGCCCTGTTTATTGCTCATTGAAAGCACACATTGTGTGTTGTACCGCCATTAAGCGAGACCTTCAGAGATGGTAGGCCCAGTAGCACGTCCTCTTGCATTGATGCATGCCTGTAGTCGTGGCATACTATCCACAAGTTCATCAAGGCACTGTTGGTCCAGATTGTCCCACTCCTCAACGGCGATTCGGCGTAGATCCCTGAAAGTGGTTGGTGGGTCACGTCGTCCATAAACAGCCATTTTCAGTGTATCCCATGCATATCCGATAGGGTTTATGTCTGGAGAACACGCTGGCCACTCTAGTCGAGCGATGTTGTTATCGTGAAGGAAGTCATTCACAATGTGTGCACGATGGGCGCGCAAATTTTCGTATATGATATGGTTGCAATATCGGTAGGAGGATGGCATTCACGTATCGTACAGCCGTTGAAGCGCCTTCCATGACCACTAGCGGCGTACGTTGGCCCCACATAATGCCACCCCAAAACAGCAGAAAACCTCCAGCTTTCGGTAAGGAGAACGTGATGCCAATCCTGAGCGATCCATTCGGCATGTTCGGCGTGGTGTCGTGGTTGCAAAGATGGACCTCACCATGGACGTCGGGCGTGAAAGTGAGCATCATGAAGCCTATTGCAGAAAGTTTGAGTAGTGACACGACGTCCTGGGGCTGCACGAAAAGCATTACTCAACATGATGGCGTTGTTGTCAGGCAGCCATAATCCGTAGGTAGCGGTCATCCATTGCAGTAGTAGCCCTTGGGCAGCCTGAACGAGGCATGTCATCGACAGTTCCTGTCTCTCTGTATCTCCTCCAAGTCCGGACAACATAGCTTTGGTTCACTCCGAGACGCCTGGACACTTATCTTGTTGAGAGCCCTTCCTTGCACAAAGTAACAATGCAGATGCGATCGAACCGCGGTATTGACCGTCTAGCATGGCTGAACTACAGACAACACGACCGTGTACCTCTTTCCTAGTAGAATGACTGGAACTGATCAGCTGTCGCATCCCCTTCGTGTAATAGGCGCTGCTCATGCATGGTTGCTTACCTTTTTGGCCGGGTTTAGTGACCTCTCTGAACAGTCAAAAGGACTGTATCTGTGATACAATAGCCATAGTCGACGTCGATATTCAGGTGTTCTGGGAACCTCGGTGATGCAAAACTATTTTTGATGTGTGTACTTCGATTTTCCTGTTGTATGGATTGAGTAAAATCAAATCTTTCGTTGTGCATTATGGAAAATTTCATAGGGTCAGATCCGGATAGCTTCCACATTGCCTCTCCCATGTATACGTGACATGGGAATCATTTGTATAACTCAAGAAAGTTAGCCCTCGCTTTTCTCTCCCCTTCGGATTGTGCTTTTAACATCGGTAAACTTTGCAATGTATCCTTGGGTGGAGTGCGCACACTAAAGCATGCAATTCAGTCCCCTTTCTCCTACCAATTGAGCAATTACAGAAGCACATTCAGTATTCACAATGATCGAAAAAGCTGTCTAGTATTTGGCGTTTAGTTTAGAGCTGCGACATGCTGCAGCTGTTTGGTGTGGTCGTTCCATCTGCAGGGTAAGGCCCTAGGACGGCTGTTACCGGTAAACATGTAACAGACATCTCCTTTCGTCTACCCGTAGTGTAGGCATGCCTTATCCTCTGTCACTTTTAGTTTCTTTTCAGTTCTGTATTTCTGAACATCTAATAAAGCATACAACTCCTTTCTTAGAGGAGGTTTTGCACACGAAGGAATATTTAGATTCTCACGAAGGTCATACTATTTTGACTTCCATGATGATCCTGCCATACTAAGAATTACTGGCGCTATTTTGGGACACTGGATGGCCTTTTCATTGGAAAGGACTGTCCTAGCAAGGAAACTGCGTGGTATTTCTTTGTCCAGATTGCACTCCTCCGTCTCAGAGCTTCATACAAACGGTTCGCTGCCACTACGGTCGCAGGTTCGAATCCTGCCTCGGGCATGGATGTGTGTGTGTTTGATGTCCTTAGGTTAGTTAAGTTTAAGTAGTTCAAAGTTCTAGGGGACTGATGACCTCAGGTCCCATAGTGCTCATAGCCATTTGACCCATTTTGCAAAATTGTTTTGCCCTTAACTCTTAGGATGAACAATCTCTACAAAAGAAATCAGAACAGGAAGCAATATGACAGTGATTACAAGATGGCCGGACCTGCAACCTGCCCGTTATCTGGTGGAACAGCGGTGTTTACTAACGCGCTGGAACAGTTCCTCCTATTAGATGCCAGTCTGATATACATGAAAACTATAAAAGTGCCACTGATGACAAGAGTGATTCAATTACTCAAAACAGATAACGTTACTTTTCATTTGAAAGCTGTATGTTGAAAGGTTCGGGGTTAATATGCACACCTTTGGTTAAAGGTTAAACAGATTATGAACAATATGACAATGAAAAGGCTTACTACAAAGCAAACAACCTCTTAATTTCAACTGGCAACCGAGGTGCAACTGGATCCGAACGCGTCCCTTTTGACAATCTTATTTTCACTAAAGCCCTGGTGGCAGTTGGCTGTTAATATTTTCAAAGTTAAACGGATTGTCAGGTAATAATACTTTTTCTCTGAAGGACAGTCTTAAAATATTACTTGTGAACACTTACTACTCATTCTGCGGAAGCACAAGATGCAGCTAAAATACACCAATAATGACCCGGTCTTTCAAAAACAGTATTGCACAGCTTAGTACAACAGGTTGTTCAGATTATACCTAATGACTGAAAAGTGCAATTACAGTCAAGGATCAGAACGGATTAACATCTAAATCTAATCACTGGGCACCTGTTTTGTTTAACGGCAACCTGTGCCTTAGTACAATAGTTCCGGTTGTATTTACGACCAGGAGCTGATTCATTACAACATTCATTATCGGGTATAGAACAGAAAGGAAAGTAATACAACAGTGGGACAAATTTTCAAACGACAACTAGTGTCTTAGAACAATACCACGGTCTATATTTACGACCAAAGAACCGACAGAGTAAAACTATGAGGGTCGGGTACAAACAAGAAAATAATAAGGAAGGCAGGCAATCACCACGAGGATTACAGAATGTTGCTCACCTTTATGAGCAGGCACTTCCTTGGATCCACGGAGCGTCGTGCCGGTTACTGAGAGTTGCCGATGAAGGCAATGTAGAAGAGGGCAGCCAGGCCACGAGCGGTCGTCCAACACGAATGTTGCCAACCAACCGACGGGATTTCGGCCTGCTGCTTGTAGTGGACGCTGACCCCGGTGAAGAACTCCAATATCTTCGCTCTGCGCAGGCCGTCCGTGCGCAGCTCGTGGCTTCGGCCGCTCGGACCTTACGACCAGCTCTTCACGCGACGCTACGACCGCCAATCCCCAAACTTCCTACCTCGCTGTCGGGCCAGCGAACCCCACATATACAAGGTGGTCCATTGATAGTGACCGGGCCAAATATCTCACGAAATAAGCATCAAACGAGAAAACTACAAAGGACGAAACTCGTCTAGCTTGAAGGGGGAAACCAGATGGCGCTATGGTTGGCATGCTACATGACGCTGCCAAAGTTCCGATATCAACTGCGTTTTTTAAAAAAAATATGAACCCCCATTTTTATTACATATTCGTGTAGTACGTAAAGAAATATGAATGTTTCAGTTGGACCACTTCTTTCGCTTTGTGATAGATGGCACAGTAATAGTCACAAACGTATAAGTACGTGGTATCACGTAACATTCCGCCAGAGCGGACGGTATTTGCTTCGTGATACATTACCCGTGTCAAAATGGACGGTTTATCAATTGCGGAAAAGGTCGATATCGTGTTGATGTATGGCTATTGTGATCCAAATGCTCAACAGACGTATGCTATGTATGCTGCTCGGCAACCTGAACGACATCATCCAAGTGTCTAGACCGTTCGCCGGATAGTTACGTTATTTAAGGAAACAGGAAGTGTTCAGCCATATGTGAAACGTCAACCACGACCTGCAACAAATGATAATGCCCAAGTAGGTGTTTTAGCTGCTGTCGCGGCTAATCCGTACATCAGGAGCAGACAAATTGCACGAGAATCGGGAATCTCAAAAACGTCGGTGTTGAGAATGTTACATCAACATCGATTGCACCCGAACCATATTTCTATCCACCAGGAAATGCATGGCCACGACTTTGAACGTCGTGTACAGTTCTGCCACTGGGCACAAGAGAAATTACGGGACGATTACAGATTTTTTTTGCACGCGTTCTATTTTGCGACGAAGCTTCATTCACCAACAGCGGTAACGTAAACCAGCATAATATGCACTATTGGGCAACGGAAAATCCACGAGAACTGCGACAAGTGGAACATCAGCGATCTTGGCTGGTTAATGTATGGTGTGGCATTATGGGAGGAAGGATAATTGGCCCCCATTTCATTGATGGCAATCTAAATGGTGCATTGTATACTGATTTCGTACGTAATGTTCCACCGATGTTACTACAAGATGTTCCACTGCCTGACAGAATGGCGATGTACTTCCAACATGATGGATGCCCGGCACATAGCTCGAGTGTAGTTGAAGCGTTATTGAATAGCACATTCCATGACAGATGGATTGGTCGTCGAAGCACCATACCATGGCCCACACGTTCACCGCATCTGACGTCCCCGGATTTCTTTCTGTGGGGAAAGTTGAAGGATATTTGCTATCGTGATCCACCGACAACGCCTGACAACATGCGTCAGCACATTGTCAATGCATGTGCGAACATTACGGAAGGCGAAGTACTAGCTGTTGAGAGGAATGTCGTTACACGTATTGCCAAATGCATTGACGTTGATGGACATCATTTTGAACATTTATTGCATTAATGTGGTATTTACAGGTAACCACGCCGTAATAGCATGCGTTCTCTGAAATGATAAGTTCACAAAAGTACATGTATCACATTGGAACAACCAAAATAAAATGTTCAAATGTACCTGTGTTCTTTAATTTAATTCAAAATGCCCATCTTTTACCAACTGTTCGTCTAAAATTGTGAGCCATGTGTTTGTGACCGTTGCAGTACCATCTATCACAAAGCACACATGTTAACAAACAGGAAAGCTGTATTTGTAGCTTATCGGCCTATGATTAGAATAATTCTACAGAAATGAATATCTAAAAACAATGAACAGGCTCAAGTCAGAGAGAGAGGAGGAGATGACAGAGGAGTGCGAGGTCGTACGGTGACAGACGGGTTCTGCTGATCTTGAAAGGGTTATGCCGACTGGTGTCAGGGAGTCGAGTGGATGCTGTCCAGACTCAAAACATTGTCATAAGAGCAGGTGCGTCACACCCACAGAGGCCTGCAGGAGCAGCTGGGGTTAGAGATTCCGCAGAAACTTAATGAAAACGCTTTCTGACGGGCTACCAGAGAAGCAATAGAGTGGAATTTAGGCCGGTTTTCGAGTTGCAGATTATCACGTTTAACCACTACCACGGTCGTGGGGGCGGTAATGTTCTGTGTTCGGCCTGTACGGGTGTTCTTCAAGGAGTCGGCTCTCGTCTTTCGGTCGGAGTAGGTTACAATACTGAGCTCCCGCTGCTCTGGACAACCTGCCTTCCATTGGCTGTCTAATATACTTTCATTTAACTGTATCTACACTCCTGGAAATTGAAATAAGAACACCGTGAATTCATTGTCCCAGGAAGGGGAAACTTTATTGACACATTCCTGGGGTCAGATACATCACATGATCACACTGACAGAACCACAGGCACATAGACACAGGCAACAGAGCATGCACAATGTCGGCACTAGTACAGTGTATATCCACCTTTCGCAGCAATGCAGGCTGCTATTCTCCCTTGGCGACGATCGTAGAGATGCTGGATGTAGTCCTGTGGAACGGCTTGCCATGACATTTCCTCCTGGCGCCTCAGTTGGACCAGCGTTCGTGCTGGACGTGCAGACCGCGTGAGACGACGCTTCATCCAGTCCCAAACATGCTCAATGGGGGACAGATCCGGAGATCTTGCTGGCCAGGGTAGTTGACTTACACCTTCTAGAGCACGTTGGGTGGCACGGGATACATGCGGACGTGCATTGTCCTGTTGGAACAGCAAGTTCCTTTGCCGGTCTAGGAATGGTAGAACGATGGGTTCGATGACGGTTTGGATGTACCGTGCACTATTCAGTGTCCTCTCGACGATCACCAGAGGTGTACGGCCAGTGTAGGAGATCGCTCCCCACACCATGATGCCGGGTGTTGGCCCTGTGTGCCTCAGTCGTATGCAGTCCTGATTGTGGCGCTCACCTGCACGGCGCCAAACACGCATACGACCATCATTGGCACCAAGGCAGAAGCGACTCTCATCGCTGAAGACGACACGTCTCCATTCGTCCCTCCATTCACGCCTGTCGCGACACCACTGGAGGCGGGCTGCACGATGTTGGGGCGTGAGCGGAAGACGGCCTAACGGTGTGCGGGACCGCAGCCCATCTTCATGGAGACGGTTGCGAATGGTCCTCGCCGATACCTCAGGAGCAACAGTGTCTCTAATTTGCTGGGAAGTGGCGGTGCGGTCCCCTACGGCACTGCGTAGGATCCTACGGTCTTGGCGTGCATCCGTGCGTCGCTGCGGTCCGGTCCCAGGTCGACGGGCACGTGCACCTTCCGCCGACAACTGGCGACAACATCGATGTACTGTGGAGACCTCACGCCCCACGTGTTGAGCAATTCGGCGGTACGTCCACCCGGCCTCCCGCATGCCCACTATACGCCCTCGCTCATAGTCCGTCAACTGCACATACGGTTCACGTCCACGCTGTCGCGGCATGCTACCAGTGTTAAAGACTGCGATGGAGCTCCGTATGCCACGGCAAACTGGCTGACACTGACGGCGGCGGTGCACAGATGCTGCGCAGCTAGCGCCATTCGACGGCCAACACCGCGGTTCCTGGTGTGTCCGCTGTGCCGTGCGTGTGATCATTGCTTGTACAGCCCTATCGCAGTGTCCGGAGCAAGTATGGTGGGTCTGACACACCGGTGTCAATGTGTTCTTTTTTCCATTTCCAGGAGTGTATTTGACGAAGTTGCTGAAGTTTCGATTTCAAAGTAAGAATTGAGCGTTGTGTGTACAAGCGGCCTATGTTACTGTCTTGACTGTATCGGAGTTACTGTGTGACTTCGCTTGTTAAAATCAATCACTGTGCCGTCAGTGATTGTGCGGCGAGCCTTTTCCGCCTCCCTCAGAGGCGCATTGGTATTGCTAGGAAGTCTTCGGTCTGGAACAGCCAGACCAGGATAATTTGTTTCGGGCTATACTTACGACATTATCATCACCACGACGGGACGTTGAAGCAACTAGCCATCGCCTCCGGTACGCCAGATCGTGTCCGTGCAGTTAAGAAGACAGCTTGGTAATGTATGTCCGCAGCACCGGCAGACTAGGGAATTTGCACTGTGATAATCAGAGCTCAGCAGAGCGCGCCTGTTCGTCTTTTCTAACTTTGTTCTGTCTTTGGTGTTCATTGTCTGAGTTATCACTACCGTAGCAGCAATTAATGTGGAGTTGGCTGGGTGTTTCTCTTAAGATCTGTATTGCAAAGACTTAGCTCCACCTACCACATCGTCATAAATGTCACAATCTAGTTTATGGACAACGGTATCATCACAGGATTTATTTGAGTATCCAATTTGACGTATTGTAAATGTTTCATGTGTTTTGTTTATTATTTTGAGCTTAGTCATAATAAATCAAATTGTTATTTTAGACAGAACTTTCATTCTGTAGATCGGTAGAGCAATCCATTAATTTCTCACCACGTTAATGAAACTTTCCTTTATCGAATTAATTTCTATCAAATTACTCTTTCCTACTCTACTTGCTGGGTCGATTACAGTCAGTTCGTGTTTCTTCTTAATCCATGTGCAACAGCAAGAGTCTGTGTTAGAAAAGGGGGGTGGGCTTAGAGCATCATTTCCATATGAAGATTCTAGACCAGTTTAGTTAAATACACTGCTAGCCCAGGCACCTCGCAATGTAATAAAAATGGGGGTTCCTATTTTTAAAAAGGCAGTTGATATCCGTTTGACCTATGGCAGTTCCATCTAGCGGGCCAACCATAGCGCCATCTGGTTTCCCCCTTCAAGCTAGACAAGTTTCGTTCTTTGTAGTTTTTTCGTTTGACGCTTATTTCGTGAGATATTTGGCCCGGTCTCGATCAATGGACCACTGTGTATATCGTCAAGCAAAGGGCACAACCCACTAATACCAACTTTTCCTCATAGGTATTGACAATGGGGCCACAAGAGGTACGGTCGATACTACACCTGAGCCAGTGGCGCCGAACATATTGTGTAATACAAAATGGTCGCTAAGTGTGCAAATGAATATCTCAACTTTATCCAGTGAAATGGTTCTCTTCATGAGAATGAGTATCTGAAGCTGTAACAGATATCATATTTTGATTAACTTCCTTGGAAGTAAGCGTGTTAAAATGATGAAATAAAAAAAAAATAACTTTAAATTAGAGGTTAATGATATATGTAAATTTAGATGCGGGCTATCATAGTTAGTTACACTGTCACAGAAATATGTATCCTGTGGCATGATACTGCTCACTGAAAATCACCTATATCGTTATCAATATGTAATGAATTCAACCCGCTTACCTGAAACTTTGCAAGTAAAAGATGTTCCTCTTCCACGGAAACTAAGTGAAATGAACACTTTAGAACGTCAGCAAAGCGCTAATGGCAACGTCCTGATGCCATTAGCGCTTTGCAACGTTCTGATGCAATTGATTTGCCGTTGCGTTCCTCCACCTAGCAGTGTAGTATTCCGAAGACAGAAAGCGTAGTTTCAACAAATGTAGTATGTTCGGTACATTTTGACTAAATATTGTTGTTATTCAAAACTCCTGAAAATCACCAAGCGCGTCGTCCAGTTTAACGTTAACACCGAGCAACAGTTTTTCAGAATGTTGTTACTACTTTCGCAGAGCAAACGTGATTCATTTTTTATTCTAGGACGCTGTTTGGAGGTCAATGACGACTGAGAAATTTCTTTCTACATTGGCGGCCAACACCTGTCAACACATATATATAACATAGCCACTGATGCGATTTATTTACAGCTGAATAGATAACGAAAGGTTTGTGCTTTACATAAAAGCCCATAATACAGATGTCTACGGAATATTAACCGCACGTTTTTTAATTAGCTCCATGAGTACTAGGTAAACTAATGCTTCCGATAAAGATTCCTTCCCATTTCCATAAACAAACATCTTCCAATGTTTGCAGCTGTTTAAATTGGCAGCTCTTCCTTGTTTTAATTGCGTTTCGTTATTTTTCTTTTACAGGATGATGAGGTCCCTTTCATTATGCACATCCTTGATACTTTTCATTATTCTCTTGCATCCCATGAACTCGTGCATGGTGTCATCTATAATCGACTTGCTTGTTACGTGCACTGCCTAGCACTGCATACTCAATTACGGCTCATGCTCAATTTTGTGGACGAAGTTCATGAAAATGAGTAGCAGAAATACATAAAGTTTAAATAATGTGTATAGGCAGTCCTGAAATATGCAAAAAATGTAAAATTTCTCGCTTGCATTTCGAGAAATTAGAATATCGCATCCGCATTCCATGCATAATACCTTACACATGCTCCAGCCGCGAATGACTTACTTTTACATTAAATCTTCTAATGGCGTCTTCAAATGTTTGCGGGAAGGGCAGAACCTGCGTTGAAGTCTGTGAAACGATTTCACTTATCTGCTAATATAATAGATCGATTGAGTCTGTGGACTGTTAGCTCTTTAGAAACTTGAAGCAGGAGTGTTTCCCGACCTTCATATTCTTAAAACATCTGTAAGGAGCCAAGATTAGAAGAAAATACTCGTTTCTCTTTTTGCTGCTTTAAAGGGTTACGTTACGACTGTTGAAAGAGGTGGGTGTCCTCATCAGGCTTCACATAATAATGCACTATCTAATGTAATGGGGGATGTGGCAATATCTCGGGAAACGGCAGAAGCCGCTGCCGCAATGGGGCTCTGGACTGACTTTCAATGCGGTCAGAAATGACGTCGTCCCCACGTCATAGCGCTGCCCCTTCCTCGGTCTGGCTGTAGAATGTGCCATCTGCAGGAAAGCACCGTCGCCGCTGGAGCCAAACACCTGTCCACAACGCTCGCAGGGTCTTGGGGGTCACGTGACGACAGGCGAGCTCGCCATAGCGCCATCCTTTCAGTGAGCCATAAACGAGGAAGACGACTGTGTGAGGCCGTCTTTCCCGAGACGCTTCCCTGCTCACGTGCTCTACGCCGCCTCATATCCCAAAATGGCAGCAGCGAGAGAACCTGAATTCTTCGTTCCGCATTTACTTTAAAATTGGCACTGACGTGAAACTCTCATTTCTCTGTAGCAGGAGTATCATCTGACCAGTAATAATATTGTGTCTTGCGCCAACATATGACATCCACGTAATCGGTAACAGCTGAGGATTAGCGCAAGGTGAAAAGTGTCAGGGTGCTATATAACGTTGAGATTTTTATTTAAATAAAAGTCATGTATTTTTTTAGAATTAGACAGCTCTATGGTCAGTGCCCAGCTACTAATTTCTTTAACTGTCATTATAAATTTGAGGATAACAAGGATTAATTACGGTGGACAACTAATTTTCGTAGTCAGTTCCTTACTAAAATTCCATGTTGTTCTCCGGAAGTTATTAACAACTTGATTAGGACTCAGACTGCAGTTGTAACAATATAATGATACGAGAGGGGGTTCAAATGGCTCTGAGCACTATGGGACTTAACATCTGTGGTCATCAGTACCCCAAAACTTAGAACTACTTAAACCTAACTAACCTAAGGACATCACAAACATCCATGCCCGAGGCAGGATTCGAACCTGCGACCGTAGCAGTCACGCAGTTCCGGACTGAGCGCCTAGAACCGCGGGACGAGAAGGGGTGCAATGGTTAAGAAAAGAGTGAGACAGATTTTGAGCCTATCCCCGTCATTACTCAGTTCGTACACTGAGCAAGCTGTAAAAAAATGAAAAAGGAAACAAGACAAGGAATTAAAGTACAGGGAGAAGAAATAAAAATTTTAAGATTTACCGATGACAGTGTAAGTCTGTAACAGACGGAGAAGGATTTGGAAGGGCTCCTGAACCGAGTGGATATTGCCCTGAAAAGATGTTATAAGCTGTATATTAAAAAAGTAAAGCAAGACTAATGGAATGTTGTGAAATTAAATCAGGCGATGCTAAGGAGTTTTGCTTTTCGTGCAGCAAAAAGACTGACAGCCGAAACTGAAATGATACAAGATACGTATTGGCTATAGCAGAGAAACATTTCTGAAAAAGAGTTAAAGTGTAATTTATATTTAAATGTTAGGAAATCTTCTCTGAAGGTATATTTTGTGGAGTGTGAAACGTGGATTAAACGTGGATTAAACAATAATAAACAAGTATGAAGAAAAAACCAAATTTGTGGCACAACTTGACTAAAAGAAGAGGTCCATTGATACGATACGTCCTGAAGGAGCAGTGATCCGTGACTCCGATAATAGAGGTAAGTGCTGGGAGAAAGAATCGCAAAGGCAGACCAGGCATGAATACAGCAACCGGGTTTAAATTTATGTTTAGTGAAGTAGTTATTGGGAGGTTAAGTGACTTGCACAGGATAGAGCAGTTTAGAGGGCTGCATCAAACTAGTCTTCGTTTCGGAAACTACGACAGCAAAATGCTCTGTAAACCAAAGGGTGTGGAGTATTCTGTGCATGATCTTTCAACACCATACTCTATACCTCAGGTTCTCCATTACCGATAAATCTTTTTGGCATTTCCTCAAACAATTATAATATTTCCTTTTGCAGTGCAGACCTTTTCTCATGCAACTTTCTTGTTATACTTTCCCCAAAACGTAATTGGAGGAGTAAGCGGTTATTCGGTTTTACCCACGATATACCGTATCCCAGGAAAAAAGACAATAATTTTTTCAGTAGATGGAATCGATTTCGATTCCTATGGTGATGATCCATCGCTTTCCACCCACTGCTTTGTTTGTAATTCGATACAATCGCTGTGTGGCGGAATCACATGTCTTGGACAGTAACTACTTAGTGCCCGTCAACAGTTGCGTTATGTTTGAAATTAACATCTTATTGTAATTGGTTTTCACACCTGAATTTTAATAAATATCGCAGCGGACAATCTATCCTCCCAGTAAATTCTTCACTTAATACGATTCTTGCACAGCTGTTTCCTATGTATGAAATCATCTATTAAAACATCTTTAACCACTGGTTTTCCGGTACCACTCTGTGCGCTTTCTATACCTTTTTCCATGTCTGGGCATAGTTTATGGACGACCGTAGCTTTAATCATCCTCACGAACCACGTATTTATCACCTTACTGAAGAAAATAATGAACAACACGCCTTATCAGTGTTCACAAAGTTTCGGTAAGTTTCTCTTAGCGATATACCGCAAAGAAAAGAATGTTCTCCCGATATGATATTCGAAATTCCATTTTATCCACTTGAGCCAAAAACATGAAACGTAATAATGCTGAAAAGGTGTAGCCCAAGTTGGCTCTCCACTTACGTCACAGCACACATACCAGAGAAAGCAAACATATAATTTCACAGATGTCAGCCCCATCTCTCCGTCAGGTCCAGAACTTTCCCAGGTGGTTCTTGTAGTCACGCAGTTTCGCACGACGACTGCCACATTCTTTGACCGTTCTTCTCTTTTTATATTTGACTGGTACCTACTGTGGACACTAAAGTTGTTAATTAAGAGTGTTCTTCGAAAGTGGGCGAACGCATTAACCGCAATATCATTCACACATTCAGTTTTAGTGACTTAATAGGACTCGAATGTGCTAACTATTAAAATGACGCTATGGCCCTGCAAATTCTGGGATGGCTTCTTTGAGAAGGATAGTTTCTTTGAAAAGGACACTGCCAGTTTCCTTCCCTATCACTTTGTAACCTGAGCCAGTGCTACGGATCAAATGACAACATCGTCGACGAAACGTCGAAACTTTATCTTCCTTCAATTTTGGAATAGAGCTGTAACAGTTACATATGAGAATAGTCGCCTATCTAACTTGTCAAGATATATTACCTGGCTATCAGAAATGTGTCTGACAACGGATGTAAGAAATGATTCTAGACGGTCGGTACATTCTTTTTATATACTATATGTTGCTATTTGAAAGCTATCATTTGCGCTCTATTTCGGTGAGTCCAGATTCCTTAACAGCTTTTACCGTACATCTACAGGCTGTGTTTCTGTGTGAGGGGATTTTGTTACAACTATAAATATAACAGAACTAAACAACTTTTGATGTCATATTTCTGTAACATCTAAGAGACGCCGGCCGGAGTGGCAGAGCGGTTCTAGGCGCCGCAGTCTGGAACCACGCGGCCGCTTCGGTCGCACGTTCGAATCCTGCCTCGGGCACGGATGTGTGTGATGTCCTTAGGTTAGTTAGGTTTAAGTAGTTCTCAGTTCTAGGGGACTGATGACCTCAGAAGTTAAGTCCTAAAGTGCTCAGAGCCATTTAAACCATCATAGCGACGAAGGCCAAATTTACTTGAGAATTTTTTCCCTAAAGGCGATTTCTGAACTCTCATTATAATTCACATTTATTACGTTATACCTGATCACTTAATTGCCGTCTCATACATCCCTGTACCACTCTCGTGTTTCAGCAAGGGTATACAGATATCTGATAACAATTCCTGCTTTTCATTTCAGGTGAGTTATGCTGCCGCCAACAGAAAACATCGGTGAACTACTGATACACGGGAATGTCTGCCTGTAAGGTACTGGCTTAGTTCACACAAATTATCATAATATTACTATAGACAATGTTACCAATAGAAAATGGGAAATCTACATTCTCTGTACAGAGAAACAATTGAAAAATTGACAGTGGCTGTCAGCTGATCACAAAACCATACTTTCTAATCTTTGATTTAGTTTCGTTTAGTTTTACTCATATTTCTTGCTTTTTAAGAACTGTTAACAATTATAATGAATCAATTCGTCCATATTCAGATTATGCTGTAGACATAGGAGTTCGTTTGAATTAAAATAGTGTTACTATGTTTTAATATAATAGTTTATTCGCAAATTCCTGGACGCTAAAACCGTACGATTCCACGTTGTTTTTATAAATATTTTGTGTTCAGTTAGTACTGAAACTGTAAAGCGCCTTGACCCGTATGAAGATGAGCACTACGGTGATTTAATAAATTTACTTTCTCTATGCATATTGCAGACTACGTAAATTCTTTGATTTCACGGAATTCAGAAAAAAATCAAAGTAGTTACACTGCCACGTAACGAACCATAACAAGATTTTAGTAGACGCATAAAATGAAATGAGGAACTTCATTCATTGACAGAATATCACCAGGGAGGTTGTTCAATGCAAGTTGTACCTAGTACTCACTGGCACTATTCGGTTTATTTTATGCAAATCTGAATGGTATCACAACAAGACCACAAAATCGATGCTTCTGCTGTATTGGGTATTGAAAACATCACATCTTGCAAACAAATAGCTTAACGCAGAAAAACGGGTATTATTTCGCTCTATTGAACATGATATTTTTGTATACCAGTACCCAAAGCTCTAAAAAGAGGCTTCTGGACAGGGCGGAGTGCTACAATAATTACTATCAAAGCCGATAATGTAACTGCTGTAATTGTTATAAAAACGTACAATACAGGGTGTTAAAACGATCCCAACTTTTTCTTTAGCTATCTGTTTGACTGGCAATCACGACTGTTAGTGCTTTGGCTAGAACAGCGTTCCTGGGTGATGTGACTTTATAGAGCGTCGCAGATTCTGAAAACTGTCTTCTCAGAGCTGCTCATTGATCTTGGTTCCACGCACTAGCAATTCGTTGAACAGTGGGTTTCTTGCAGTCGAAGAAGAGGGTCATCATGGCCTTACCGGAACTTAAGAGAACAGCTTCGGATTTCTTTAGAATATGGTTAAAAGGGAAATAGGGCAACCGAGAGCACAGGGAGACTGTATTTCTATCAGACTCAATGGAAGCTTTTTTAAGAAATAGTCGAAAGTAGGAAATATTTTTAATAAGTATTCTTAAGGGTTGTAGAGGAAATAGACCCAGCTATTCATTAGAAAATGGAAGGCTGTATATGGAAGAGGCAATATGCAATCCAATAAAACGGAAATTCAACCCTCCTCTGCTACTGAAATTAGGAAAATAGTAATTTAACTCAGAATTAAAAGCTCTCATGGGATTTATTTCATTTCAACAAGGTACTAAAAGCTTGTATCAAACAGATCAGTCGAATTGTCAGCCACATATGTAGTAGTTCACTGAAACAGAGCATTTTTCCTGATAGACTGAAATATATTATTGTTAAATCATTGCATGAAATGGAAGCTACTTCTGATGCTAAGAAATACCATCCAGTTTCACTTCTGTCACCTTCATACAAAATTCTCAAAAATGTAATATATTCAGATATTTGTAAAAATGAAGAACTAGCGAAATGTCAATTTTGTTTTCAGTAACGCTTTTCAACATAAAACGACATATTTGATTTCACTGATTAAATATTAAATGCTCTGAATAACAGAATATCACCCATTAGAATTTTTTGAGGTGTCTCAAAGGCTTTTGATCTCAAAGGCTTTTGACTGTGTGAATTATGAAATTATTCTAGACAACTTACGTATTGTAGTGTGAATGGGACAGTGAACAATGGGTTTCATTCATATTTAACATGAAGAATGCAGTAGGTTAAAATTAAGAGTACAGATAGTCTGCAGAAATCAGCAGAGTATCAAGAACGGTGTCCCACAGGGTTCAGTCTTGGGTCCGTTATTGTCTGTAATATATATTAATGGCTTGCCACGCTACATTCATATAGATTCAAAGCAACTTCTAATTGCTGGTGATACAACTATAGGAATCACACACAATAAACAAAAATTAGCTAGGGACACTGTAAATAATCTCATTCAGAAAATAATTAAGTGGTTCTCGGCAAACTGACTCTCACTACAGTCTGAGAAAGCACAGTATATACAGTTCTGTACAGTAAAAGTCGTAACACCATTGATAAATATAGTCTGTTGCTAAGGCAGAATATTCAAAATTTCGTGTGTGTGCATTGGAAGAAACACATCGATGATCTGCTGAAACGTTTGAGTTCACTGCTTATGCTTTAACGGGTATTGCCAATTTTAGTGATAAACGTATCAATAAATTAGCCTATTGCGCCTATTTTCGTGCGGTGCTCTCGTATGGCATCATATTTTTGGGTACTTCAACATTAAGAGAAAATGCAGTCATCGCACGAAAGAGTGTAATCAGAATAATTATTTATTTAACTAGGGATATGCAGTCACTGCACGAAAGAGTGTAATTAGAGTAATTATTTATTTAACTAGGGATATTTACAGCACCTTCACAATATGTATATTCACTTAGGAAGTTTGTTATTAATAATCCATTTCATTTCAACAATAATAGTACGTGCATAGCTACAACATTAGAAGAAAGGATTATCTTCACTATTATGGGTCATCTGACTTTGCCACAGAAAGGAGAGAATTATGCTGCCAAAAAATTCTCCGATCATTTACCAAATAGCATTAAAAGTCTGACAGATAGACAAGCAGCATTTAAAAACAAATTAAAAGAATATCTGAAGGACAACTTCTTCTACTCGATACATGAATTTTCAGATATGAGTAGTAACTGTTAAAAAAATGAAATGAAAAAATTTAAAAAAATAAATCTGACACTTTCCACATAATTACGAGATGTCATATTTATGATCTATGGAACAAGTATTAATGTAATGTAATGTAATGAGATGTGTGATGTTTTCACTGTTGGTTCTGTCGTTTGCCCTCTGTATTGTGGAATGTTCTTGAACGGAAGTATCCCCATGCACGATAATGCCCACCCCGCACCGCCGAACAGACGAAGGTTACGTATCATCGATTTGTTTGCGAGTTACTACACCATCCTCTGTACAGATCGGATCTTTCACAGTGTGGTTTTCTCACATTTGGCGACCTGAAGAAAGATATGTGTGAATGGTGGACGATGAAGTACAAGAGAGGGTGTGGTTGTGGTGCAGTCAACGGCCAACCGTATTACATGAAGCCGAAGTGATCGCCACGTTTCCCAGTGCGATAAATGTCGCAGTGCGTGTGACCTGACAAGTAGCAGATATATACCCGTTATTGTGCTGCAGAAAGATTAGTCCGCTTTCACAAGAGTGAATATACCAAGGAAAGTAGAAACTTGGTGTGAATTTTAATAATCGAAACTAAAGGCCTATCTTGGCGCCAGTTGTGCCCTACCGATTCATTGGCTCCTGGTAGGGGCCTCCGCAGTGCAACTAGCTTGTCCACTCACTCACTCGGTCATTCATTACCCAACGTGTGTCGGGTCTAGAAGGCTATAAAGCAGTAGCAGAAGGCATTTTGAATTTTCTGCCTGAACAGGTGCAATTGAATTACAACTGTGCAGCGTCATTGTCAGTAGGGCTCCGCACCTCCTGTGCCACTAGAGGGTACCCATCTCACATTACATCACTGTTACATCATTGGTACTTAAAGACGCTTAATCTTGCGTCACGCAGTTTTTCCGAAGACTCCTTGTGTATGCCCTTTCAACAACTTTAAGTGAACTCTGACGCCATATATGAGCAGCAATGAATGTCGTACCTTTAGACTTACTTCAAAAAATACTAACGTCTGGATGATAGTCGTGTAGTCACTGTAGGGTACAGCGAACATTTGTGAAATGTAAATTAAACTTACGCTCAAAAATTTGCTTGCATTTGAAAAACATTTCGTGTGCAGTAAGACGGTTCTTTTGAAAATAAAAGCTCTTTTATTGTTATGCGTGAACTGAAACTGACCTCACGTTTCCGTGTTCATGTGGAGGATACAGTGTTGTGGAATAGAATGAATATTTTTCTGCAACACCCGATAATATAAAACAGTTCTTTGCGACATACCGATAGAATTCGCAAGGAGCACGAAAAACAACTAGAATCAACACGTCCATCTGCTTGAATCAGCTAAGTTTTCCCATAGTCCACAAGTCGTGGGAGGATCGGTTTACAAACGTTTGATTACAGTTCTCGGCGTCTGCTAATGGTTAGTTGAATAGCTGATGGCAACGCATTAGTGCAGGTAAATTTGCCGACCCATTTGGAACTGAATCTACTGCAGAGCAGAGTAAAAGGAAGCGTGTAGGGAGTTAGGTCAGTAGTAATAATTTATCCAATTTTCTGGATGTGCTGTACCTGCCTGGGTAATAGTGTGCACTGTGTCTCTTTTTTCTCTTCCTTTTCATCTGCGGATGGTGCGAGGGTGGATCGACTATTCTTACTCCCACGCTGAGCTGAAAAAAACTCAAATTTTACCTTCCTGGGTACGACACAGGATATATGAGCGTGGTAGTAATATTTTGCTAGTCTTGTACTGCAAAAGCAGCTATAAAAACTATTGGTGTAAAGCTTTCCGTAACGCACAACTTTTAACTCCTACTTCTTGTTGAGCATTTGCGCCACGTTCCTGCGTTGGGTAAACCAACGAATGTGGAAACGCCCAGGGTCTGTTTTAAATCTCTCAATTAGGAGTCGATCAAGGCTAATAAACAACAGACAAGGATTGTCCTGAAGATCGCTTTGTAAATGACTCAATTCTAGATGTTGAGGTTCTTGCAGTTAATATCAGTGGGGCTTCTGCCTTTCCCACAGTTACATATGATCACTGCATGTTAATTTGTCTTGATATTCTTGGCTATCTGACATCTGTCGTTGAGGTGCGACGGTGTAATTCAATAATAAAATTTATGCATGTATTTGCACACCCAACACCGTATTTGATTAGCTAGAGGTCAACAGCGTATTTATTTTACTACACGCTTTTTGTTTTATTAGTGTGGTACTCCTTCAGTGGTTTCGAATGAAAGATATTTACAATTCTCCTTTGTTTTCTAGGCCTAAAAACTATTACGGTTGTAAGAAATCATGACATGGTTAATTGCTATGTATATCTGGATTTATGGTGTGCTTCAACATTTTCCAGGAAAACCTGCATTTGGCACTAATGCTTTTCAAATTTCACGTTGTCTTGCTACACTACATATTTGTTGACGTGAAATGAAGACAAAATACTGCATCACTAGTATTTATTTACGTTGTCGTGGCCAATCATGCGCCTGTGAATTTCGTGATTGCATGTTGCAACCATATCCAATAATTTTGGTTTTCACTTTGTCTAAGTAAAACAGGTTTTTTTTATCTCCAGTACGTCATATGTGGATCATGCTGGTTTACTTTGGCCAAATGTATTTATTTAAATATGTAGGTGTAACAAGAGAGTAGTATGGTTTTTGAGGACCTAAATAGTGAGTTGGTGAAAAGGGTGGGGAGGGGGGGGGGGTGGAAGGTAGTAAAAATTGAATGCAAACTAGGGGACTGAAGAGAGTTGCTAACGAGATGGAGAAAGGGGGAAAAGTAGAAGTGAAAGGAGGGAAGGAGAGAGAGAGAGAGAGAGAGAGACAGACAGACAGAGACAGAGAGAGAGAGAGAGTTTTTTAGATATTTTGATTGATTTTGTGTAGTGTCTGCTTTCAGTATTTCTCTGTACCCTGGACTGCTTTTTGATACGTGTTCGTTGTTTCTTGAAAAGTAAGGTATCTGTTTTTACTGGTTTTTGCGATGCTTCTATTCTTTTCTATCATACTTGACATGTGCTACTTTTGATTAAGGTAGACTGTAAATTTTGAGTAGTTCATACTTTATTTCCAAGTTCTGGTATGTCAAAGGTCCTGGCACTTCTGTGAAATATAGCGGGTACATGCCACGCTGTTGATATTGGTCTGATATTGGTTTAAGTCCTGACCTGCGTCTCTGTATGGAATTATTCGTTTTGTGTGCAATGTTTATAGCTTGTTTTTGAAAAAGTTGCCTATTTTGTATGTGAGTTTACCATGGTAGGTCATAATATGCATTTTTCTTGTGCTGCTTGGTTTATATTTACCATTTTTAATATCTTTGTTGACAGTTTCTTTGCATTTATAGTTTGGTATAAGTACCTTTTTTTTATCTGTTGTGACGTACTATTCTGTTGAATTTATTGACTACTGCCTCTTCGTATCCATTTTGAATGCTCCGTGTTTTTACTGGCTCGCTCTTCATGGTAGTCAAAGCTAACAGTTGTTGTAAATCCGCTTTCTTCCAAACGACCGATGGCGTTTTAAATCCAAGAAACGAAACGCGAATATCAAAATAAATAGCAATTTTATTAATAAGTGAAAACATGATGAAATTTCACGTGTGAAAAAGAATTATTTTGTTATGTTTTTGAAGTTCCGCTGCTACGATTGAAAATCATGAATCCTTCCTGGTCATGCTGACAAAGTGTTATGAATTTACTTGTAAAAGTATAGACAGTGGAAATTAAAATGTCCTGTGGTGCCTCTGCTGCTCCAAGTCGGCCCGTTTGACGCCCTACCCCTCTTAAACACCTTCAGTAATGGTAAGGAACAAGGGACACTGTGGACACACAAAATAGGAGTTTTCAAGTAGCCTCGATCATCCTTGGGTATTTGGCAAGAATTTTACTGTCATGTAGGTTTCCTAAAAGCAACCGCTTCAGTTGAGAAAAGCGTCAGAGTGATACGATTGCGGTATACGTAAGATTACGTCTTCTTGTTCAAATTTTTCTTTCCCGAAAATATAAGGTATCAAAGCTTTCACACTCTGTTGTATTAAAATGTTCCTCATAAACTACCGCTTTTCGCAATGAAATCCGCCTCCACAACATTTCTTCTGGTTGCTGTTAGATTGCTTTCAGCGCAGCAGGAGTCTGTCCTCATGAGATATGCAGTTACTGCTCTTTTCTTTCACTGTTCCATTTTAGTTTTGTTCTTCTCTTTATAATAATCTTCGTTGCAGTTCTTGATGAGGCGTTTACGTAAGGGGGCGAGGGGGTGGCGGTGGTGAGTGCTCTTATGATTGGATTAAAGAGCTCTAAAACAGAGATTACTTTTCTCGCAAGCCGAGGGGGCCGGGTGACGGAGAAGGAGGGATGAGAAAGTGAAAACTAAGAAGCCGGCGAATGGGGAGAGAGGGGTAGTGTTAGCCGCCTCGTGGAGAAAACTGAAAGAGAATTTCTTTCCGGTCCCTAATGACGACTCTTGTTCAAGCGTCATCAAACTTCTTACAAACATTTATTTTAGAACACGGCGGAGTAAGGAGAGGGGTGGCGAGAGGGGCGGACTGGGTAGGAGGGAATATGGGCGGGAGTGGAGGAGGCCTTTAATATTAGTTGGAACGAGTTTGCAGCTTGGGAGCTTGAGTGGCGGCGCGCGCGCCCCGCTAGGGAAAAGTTAGTTTTTTATGAAGGAAAGAGCGATTTCCGCGCGCAGCTCTCAGCCTTATTGGTTCGGCCGCCTGCGGAAGTCTTCCCGATCAGGCGGGGTCGCGGCCGCAATATTCCGACATTACTTCCGGTACATTTCCAATAGGCCCCGCCCTGCCCCCGTGTGGCTGGGCAGGCGACCCTGACTCGCGCGCGGTGGCGCTTAAATCCGGCCTCGGTGCCCGCGGGGGTCCGCCGGCCGGCAAAAGGCCGCCTGCTTCTTTCTCCCGCCGTAATGGGTGCGAGCAGAGTTGTTGAGTGCGGCTTTAGAATCCGCCCAGTTAATTAGTTCTGCTCGGCGATTGCCGAAATTAAGCCGGCCGGCGAGGGCCCGTTTTAAGCGAGATCTGTATTCAAGAGGGCAGCGTTTGTTTACCCGAGCACGACCAACACTTCAAGCGGTGCCTATGTTGTTCCTGGAATCATTAAAAATGTTTGTTCTGTTCTCTTAACGAAAGGGTCTCCATACCGCGTTGGCAGCACTTCAGAAATTTTATTCCCGGTTATTTGTGTTTTAGAGTGGCTTTAGAAATTTACAGTGAAAAGCAGTTAAAATATTTCCAGAATGAGATTTTCACTCTGCAGCGGAGTGTGCGCTGATATGAAATATCCTGGCAGGTTAAAACTCTGTGCCGGACCGAGACTCGAAGTCGGGGCCTTGGCCTTTCGCGGTCAAGTGCTCTACCAATTGAGCTACCCAAGCACGACTGACGCTCCGTCCTCACAGCTTTACTTCTGCCAGTACCTCGTCTCCTACCTTCCAAACTTTACAGAGGCTCTCCTGCGAACCAGGTACTGGCAGAAGTAAAGCTGTGAGGACGGAGCGTGAGTCGTGCTTTGGTATCTCAGTTGGTAGAGCACTTGCCCGTGAAAGGCAAAGGTCCCGAGTTCGAGTCTAGGTCCGGGACACAGTTTCAATCTGCCAAGGAAGTTTCATATCAGCGCACACTCGGCTGCAGAGTGAAAATCTCATTCTGGAAACATCCCCCAGACTGTGGCTAAGCCATGTCCTCGCAATATCCTTCCTTTCAGGAGTGCTAGTTCTGCAAGGTTCGCAGCAGAGATTCTGTAAAGTTTGGAAAGTAGGAGACGAGGTACAGGCAGAAGTAAAGTTGTGAGGACGGTGCGTGAGTCGTGCTTGGGTAGCTCAGTTGGTAGAGCACTTGCACGCGAAAGGCAAAGGTCCCGTCTTCGAGTCTCGGTTGGGCACACTGATTTAATCTGCCTATAAGTTTCAGTTACAATATTGACCTAATTCTCTTTCGCGATTGAAGGAAACCGCTCAGATGGTCTTTTCTTGTTATTTATGGTCTCGAGATAGACGTCAAGGAATCCAGCGGCAACACACCTCTTTGAGTATCCAAGTAGTGGACGAGTACTGTAATCCATCTGAGGAGCTTAGGTGTTTCATTGCTGTCCGTCGATCTCCACGAATGTAAGGCCGGCACCCGCGAAATCGGACAACTTTGCTCGACTTTGTTCTGATGATGACAGACTTCCCGGTTCTGTAAATCGGGATTGCTATGTTTTTACTTTATGGCTCCTATTATTAAGTTCCGTTTGAGCCTAGAACGGACACTGTACAGGACGTTCAACAAGTAGTGCAACACTTTTCCTTCTAAAAGAAGGACAGTTTTATTCATGATTGCTATGCGCCACGTTATTCTTCGTTCCTTTGGCTAGAAAACCCTTATTTTACAACGTAACCTCCGTTCAATGCTACGGCCGTACGCCACGTTACAAGGACGACCTGTATGCCCGCATGGAACCACTTCGCTGGTCGATCCCCGTAGCCCGCATATTGAAGCATTTACAACCTCCCAATCACCCACGAACTGCTTCCCGTGGAGTGCATCCTTCATTGGACCGAGCAGGTGGCAGTCGGAACGTGCACGATTTGGGCTGTAGGGTGGATGAGGAAGAACTGTACTGTGAAGTTTTGTGAGCTTCTCTTGGGTGCGCAGTTTTGTATGAGGACTTGCGATGTCATGGAGAACGAGAAGTTCATTTGCATTTTTGTGGCGTCGAACACTCTGAAGTCGGTATTCCAATTTTCTGAGCCGTAGCAGAACATACCATAGTTGACTGTAGCAGCATGAGAGAGGAAATAAAAAGGAATAACCTTTCCAGAGTTTCAGAAGAGAGTCGCCATGACTGAGACCTGGTACTTAGGGAAAGGCAGGATTCGGTGTGGACGGGGCCGTAATCAGTTACCGTTGGTCGCTCAGTTTTTTTAAGAAAAAAACGTACACTTTATTTGGAAACAATTGCAAATAAAGCTGACAACAAGGAGCAATGTTCGAATTTGACTGTTAAGACACAATGTCTAGTTAAAAAAATTCTGAATCAAGTTGCACTCACAGCAGAAATTCAAATTATTTGTCGGCTGAAGGCCCCAGTAGTAATAACCCAAAAAACAATTTGACGGTTGAAGGCCTGGATAGCAAATTCTTAAGAACCAATTAAACTTCTCCAAGAGACACTAAAATATTTTTAAAAAAGACAATCACGAAATTTCGCAATTAAGAGACAATATCTAATTAAAATTTCGAAAGACCAGTTACACTCACAGCTGAAGGCCTTGTTAACAATAAATTCAGACTCTGATGGCCCAAACAGTAATTATTGAATATTGATTTGAGAAAAAAAATTATCATCACAATCTGACCAAATCAAGAGAGAAGTGTCCCTCAGACAGTGCTCCAAGGATCGACCTGCTAAAGTCGCTCAACTTCGTAACGATTAGACTGGCAGCCAAGAGTTGTATTCAC
The DNA here is from genome assembly GCF_023897955.1 of Schistocerca gregaria. NCBI lineage: Eukaryota > Metazoa > Arthropoda > Insecta > Orthoptera > Acrididae > Schistocerca > Schistocerca gregaria. Next base: position 220,328,445 of record NC_064921.1, read on the forward strand.
TTAACCGGGTGGCAACTCGAACTAGTGACAGTTTAATTCAAAACTCTTGCAAAATCTACTTAACGTCTGATAGCTAATACAGCGATGGAATAACCCAGGCAAGGCAGAACCGGCGGACAGCACTGCGTCTTCAGAATCCTGTGCTTAGAACATCCAGAAGCAGAAAAATTCACTACAGCCAAGGTAGTCCAAGAGAAACAAAATATCCGACCCACAATCAATGAGGCTGTCGAACTACACGCCTTACCAGACAGTAACGGCCAGTACCAGACAGTAGCGGCCACTAGGCAGAAAAATACCGCTGGCTGAACTTCACTGGTAATAACACAAGGAATTAATAATAAGAAGTGGCGAACGGCTAAGTAATTTCGCCTACTCCAAACACTCCACTCGTTGCTCTTCGCCTCAGCGACCCTGCAAGCAGCAACGATCGAACAAACGGCGTGATCTCAAAATAGTGGAGGTTTCACTAGTGGGTTCATGTTCACTCAACTCAAACGTCCTGGGTCCGGTGAACAACGAGGTTTTGGCCCTCGCAACCACAGCCTCTCGATCCGGCAGTGCCTGCGTGCCGCCATCGGACCCAGCATGTCATCACGCTGCCGCACGTCACTGCTGCTCCGTCGCAACCGAACTCCCCGTCACACTCCAACACGGAAAACACTTGATGTCCCTCCAAAGGTAGTACCACTGTACTAGACATCGATAATCGCTGCTGCTCCCACTCGCGGACAAACAACGCTAGCAAACGTAGTGGCGCCAGTAAACACAAGAAGAAAACGAGACGCCGTTATCCATATTACACGATACCGACCTACCAAAGGCACCAACGCGAACCGCAACATGGTTCAATGACTTTACCGACTAAAGACGCAATTTTGAACTTGGTCTTTGAAAGAGAGGTGTGTGGTGCCACTCCATGGATTACCGGTTTGTTTCCTGTTCGAAGTGATAGACCCATGTTTCATCGCCTACGACAATGTTCGAGAGAATATTGTCACTAGCAGCCTCGTAAGGCGCAATCAATCCCGCACAGATGGTCCTTTCTTGATATTTACGGCCTCATGTTAGACGGCGAGAACCGAGCGGACATTCGACGTTTTGAATATCCCAATGGATGGACGAGAATGTCAGCGCTACGGTTATCAACAGACACGTCCATTTGAGAAGCTTCGGTTTTTCATTGTTATTCGTCGATATCCTTGAACGTGAGTGTCCGCACGTTCCGAGACTGCAGGAGTCACAACTTTGTGCGGCCTTCCGGCACTCGCGAGATCGGACAGGTTTGCTCGACCTTGCTATGATGATGATAGACTTCCCGTTTCTATTCACTGCTAGGCCTTCGTAGACATTCTGCAAGTACCTGTGAATATCTGCGACGCTGTGGCTTTCCGACGAAAGAATCTCAGCGATAGCACTCCACTTGGAACGCGCGTCCGTTGTAGAAGCCACTTGGTAGGGTCCGTATAGCGCCGTCACATAAGGGAGGATAGGACGTCAAACGGGCCGACTTGGAGCAGGAGAGGCATCACACGACATTTTAATTTCCACTATCCATACGTTTACAAATAAATTCATAAAACTTTGTCAACATGACCAGGAAGGATTCAGGATTCAAACTCATAGCAATGTAAGTTCAAAAGTATAACAATTTTTTTTGTGCGTGAAATTTCATCATTTTTTCACTTACTATTGGCTGCATTTGTTGCTATAGGTACACTTTTCTTCACAAGTAAGAGAGATTTTTCTATGAATTTTGCACAGCATACAAACCATACTTACAGGTGTATGAAACTCTAGAATTTATTTAATTAATAAAAACATGAATGAGCTGTTATATTTTAAACTTCATGTTTAGAAAAAACTCAAATTTTATGGTTAATTATCTCAATTTTAGCATAGTTTTTAATAGATTTGGAAAATTCTAGAGTTCCATACACCTGTAAATATGGTTTGAATGCTGTGCTAAATTCATAGAAGAATCTCTCTTACTTGTGAAGAAAAGTGTGCCTATAGCAACGAATGCAGCCAATAGTAAGAGAAAAAATGATGACATTTCAAATGCAAAAAAATATATTTTGTTGTATTTTTCAACTTCCACTGCTATGGGCGTCAATCCTGAACTCTTCCTGGTCAAGCTGACAAAGTTTTATGAATTTATTTGTAAAAGTATAGACAGTGGAAATTAAAATGTCCTGTGGTGCCTCTCCTGCTACAAGACGGGCAGTTTGACGTCCTACCCCCCTTAACGGAACTCCATGAAACTACAAGGGCTGAAGCAGAAATATTCCACGATGTCCCACAACAAATTCGGCCAAATTGGCCGAGAACAAAAATCTATTGCATTACTTACTGATCGCCCGTCGTAATTATTAAATCAGGTGATTATTCCACTTATCCCTGTACTTTCTCATCCTGACGGTGTAGGTGTTTTTCGGTTTCTAGGTCCACTTTGTTCCATTTCCCAGCCACACTTCTACTTTTGTCAGTGCCTCTGAAGTGTATTCTCTAATCCGCTCTGTTGTGAACGTAGCTGTAGTGAATTGCTAGTCGCTCTCCCTTAGATAGTGTTGCCGACGTGTCGTAAGTCACTATTCCTTCAAAATCAATACTCTAGATCCTTAACGTGAAGCTCCTGATATTATGACCACGGAAGATTATATCTCTTGTTGTCACTGCTGTAGCAATGTACTGTAGATGCTGACACAGATGATCATTGTGTAAGATGCTGTGTACACATTCTTATTTTATAGGAGCCATGATGTTTCTCAGAATCTTTCCTTCCTTTAATTCTAGTTCCCCTAGTTGTGCTCTTGTGATAATTTTCTGGTATTGGAGGACTACAGTACCGACGGTCTCAATGCGGCACTGCAGAGTCGGAGTTTTAGGTTGAGGGAAGGGATTTCTACATCATTTCTACGTCTCTCCTGCAGAGTCTTCCACTGGAGCTTATCTATCATCTCCGTAACGCTTTCGCGATTACTAAATGATCCTGTAACGAAGCGCGCTGCTGTCCGTTGGATCTCCTCTATCTCCTCTATCAACCCCGTCTGGTACGGATCCCACACTGGTGAGCAATATTCAAGCAGTGGGTGAACAAGCATACTGTAACCTACTTTCTTTGTTTTCGGATTGCATTTTCTTAGGATTCTTCCAATGAATCTCAGTCTGGCATCTGCTTTACCGACAATCAACTTTATATGATCATTCCTTTTTAAATCACTCCTAATGCCTACTCCCAGATAATTTAAGGAATTCACTGCTTCCAGTTGCTGACCTGCTATACTGTAGCTAAATGATAAGGGATCTTTGTTTCTATGTATTCGCAGCGCATTACACTTGTCTACATTGAGATTCAATTGCCATTCCCTGCACCATGCGTCAATTCGCTGCAGATCCTCCTGCATTTCAGTACAATTTTCCATTGTTACAACCTCTCGATGTACCACAGCATCATCCGCAAAAAGGCTCAGTGAACTTCCGATGTTATCCACAAGGTCATCCATGCATATTGTGAATTTCAACGGTCCCACGACGCTCCCCTGCGGCACACCTGAAATCACTCTTACTTCTGAAGCCTGCTCTCCATTGAGAATAACATGCTGCATTCTGTTATATAGGAACTCTTCAATCCAATCACACAACTGTTCTGATAGTCCACATGCTCTTACTTTGTTCATTAAACGACTGTGGGGAACTGTATCGAACGCCTTGCGAAAGTCAAGAAACACGGCATCTGACTGGGAACCCGTGTCTATGGCCCTCTGAGTCTAGTGGACGAGTAGCGCGAGCTGGGTTTCACACTTGTAATGTTCTGACAGCGATTGTAGGCTTCGCCCAGTTTTGTAAATCCATTGTTTAAGGAACGTGTAGCAAGTAGAAGGAAGAGAGCGGAGAATTGACAGAGAGAGGGACAGAGAGAGAGAAACGCAGAGGGAAACGTTATATGCTGTGGAAAAAAATAAAATAAAATATTTGGCTCGATAGACAGTGCTAAAATGATTCAAATGAATCTGAGCATATGGGACTTAATATCTGAGGTCATCAGTCCCCTAGAACTTAGTACTACTTAAACTTAACTACCTAAGGACACCACACACATCAATGCCCAAGGCAGGATTCGAACCTGCCACCGTAGTGGTCGCGCGGTTCCAAACTGAAGCGCCTAGAACCGCTCGGCCACACCAGCGGGCCGATAGACAGTGGTAACATATTTGAGACACGGCGGAAACAGGACAGAGAAGCTATCAGTTGTTCCTAACAGAAAAGAAAGGTCAAGAAGATAAATCTTACCAACAAAGAGAGGTACACACTACAATTCAGGATATGGTCCGTTCCCACCTATTTGCGAAAAGTACACAAGTTCACCACAAACACCTGCAACACGGACCACATCGTCTAGAAGTGTCTGAGAAGCTGAGACATTAAAAACCATGTTAGTAACGTCATTCGTATTACGTCAGTCGACAGCATAATAAGGAATGAGTTATTATGCCGCAAGCTGAACTTGTGAACTGGTAACATAGCACTTTATCAATTAAATTACATTCCAAATTATAGCGTGAAGTGTCGTCTTACCACTTAGCATGCCCCTGAGACGCTACCAGATCTGAACCCGATGACAGTGATCACATCGTTCCCCATAGGGTCATGTAAAATGCAAAGGAAACGGATAACTAATTAAATATCTGAATTAAACGGAGGTGGCCCATTTAACATGAAATACGGGTACCAAAACTTACATAGATAAGAACCCAGAAAAAACTTCAAAAATCCAAGATCGTTTTCTCCTGAGTTTATTGCATGGCACATTGCTCCCATTCTGGCACAATAAAAGGAATACATCACATAGATAAAGCTTTCCATCAAGATACGAAAAGAAACATAAGATCACTATAACGATCCGATTTATTTACAGATGCAATAATGTGATTCTAGCCGCCGAATAAACGACAGAAATAATTACAAACAGATACAAGGATGCAAAAGTACATATGAAAATCCTTGGCACATATTAGAGGATTTGAGACAGAAATGAAATAAGGACCGTGACCATGAAAATCGCCAATGATAGCAGAATAAGTTGATAGCCTAAAGGAAATACCTAGAAAAGTAGGTATAAGCACCAGTTTTTTCTGCTGCCTGTGCCACTTACCGCTCATAGAGGTACTGAAGATGTTTTATAGTCTCAGCAGTCTTTACTTATTGCTAAGACACATGTGAACCTAGTTTAACTGAAATTGCTTCAGACTTTTCAGCGTTATCCTTTACATGAGCCTTCCTCTTCCGGTACCCCACCTTTAGGGTTGAAATATTTCATCAGGAATTTCACCGATCACTTTAACGGCCGTGAAAACTGTGGGTTAGCCAGTAGTCTCTTTTAATTGTTTTGCACTGGTTTTTCCTAACACTGGCTGAAAGTGTGCCAGGCGTTCCACAGATGCTCACATGTGCCATTACTATGTCCGTCTTGGATCCGTGACAACAAGTAACCAAAAACTAGCTAAATATTATCAGAAAATTTTTAATGCGGCCTAGCCATGCCTCCTACAAACAACAACTGAATTTACAAATACCTTTCACTTGTTCCGATTATCATATGGTACTACAATAAATTTTAGAGAATTACAATCCCATCATCAGTTGTATGAGTCACAATTTTTTTTGAGTCACCAGTCTTCTGAGTGATTTGATGCGGACCGCCACTAAATCCTCTGCTGTCCTCAATTATTTGCTGGATGTAATCCGATCTGAATACCTCTACTGTATTTACCCTCTACTGCTCCCTAGTATCATGTAAGATCCGTTATATCTTCACAGATTTGCTCTCATCATGTCCCTTCTTCTTTCCATATATTCCTCTCCTCACCTATTCTCCGGAGAAAATCCTCATCCCTTACCTTATCAGTCCACCTAATTTTCAGCATCCAATTTGTCTCTTAAATCTACACACTGTTGCGGGCATAATTTTGTTAACGACCTGTGGCATCATTTTCCTATTGCCAGAACAAGTTTTCAATAATGGATATAAAGTACAGATTTCAGTTTCCGTAATAATTCTTTGAAATGTGTTTATTGTGCATTAAACGTCTTTGGAACACTGAGTTGCAGGCTCCAAATGATGTTAGGCACAAGTGTGTTACTTCGTATACTATAAACATCCTAAAATGCACTTTGTGTCGGAAGCAGTTTCGGTCCACATCGGAAGCTGTGTAGTCAGTGCGACGAATTGCTAAGAGAAGGGACTAGGGTTCGAATTCCAGGAGGGTCGGAAAATTTTTCCGCTCGGGAACTGAATGTTGTGTTTCCCTCACGTTCGTATCGTCGTAACTGACAAACTGACATTCTAACAATGCAGCAGCAAAATAAATATAACAACAAAACGAAAAGCATGTTTTTGTAACACAAGAAGAAAGTGCAACAGCAACCAGCGAAATATGTGTTTTAAGTCGAGGTTAGGTTAGGTTAGTGTTGTTTAACGTCCCGTCGACAACGAGGTCATTTGAGACGGAGCGCAAGCTCGGGTTAGGGAAGGATGGGGAAGGAAATCGGCGGTGCCCTTTCAAAGGAACCATCCCGGCACTTGCCTGAAGTGACTTAGGGAAATCACGGAAAACCTAAATCAGGATGGCTGGAGACGGGATTGAACCGTCGTCCTCCCGAATGCGAGTCCAGTGTGCTAACCACTGCGCCACCTCGCTCGGTGTTTTAAGTCGAGGATAAAGACTTAGAGCAACAACTTCAAAGTAAAATACCAAAATAAGGAACACGAAGGTGAAGCTGAAGAGCTGTGTGAAGAGATATTACGTACCTGATGTTCCCAACTCCTTCCAAAATAAAAGTACATTCTGTAACAGTCACAAATGAAATCTGTCCAGTGAATTATAAAAACCTCTCATTACCATTAAACATATAAACTCTTAATTCTGGCCATTGAAGATATTTTCACAAAACAAAATCCAAACACCTGTGGCAATAGTTCTGCGTATTATTAGCTTCACAGCAAAAAATATTGTGAAGGTAACCCTTTACTAGCATCTTCTTAGTTTCAAAGTGATGTGATATTCTAATAAAAGAGTAACATTCCTGTACAGCGCTTACCCTAGATGGGATGTGGTACCGAGAGTATTAAATAACTGTGTAACACCTACAGATATGACTGCGATGGAGATCTATGGGCATTTTGTATGTAACATTCGTGTATGCCAGCAACTCAACGCGTATTTAAAATCTAAATGATCGTCTGGATTACGGCCGCTCCGCGCCCGGGACTAACGGTCAGAGCGTACAGAACGTTCGTTGACGCTGATATGTTACCAGGAGAGTCGTATTTATGTTACCAGGAAGGTCGTATTTCATGCAGTTAATCTTGAACTGTGCTCGCCGTTTTTCATGCCGGCTTCGGAGCGGTTATCCATACTTCCTCCGTTTTTCACACTCTAGATCCGTTTCATACCGGTGATCCCTCACTCTGAGTATCATATGTTACTTTCTTCTGACTTCTCTACACAGGTTTTTGACGCAAAAGTTGTAATGAAGTTATAAAAGGAAAAATAGACTTTACACTAAAATTTGGGGTTTTTGATTAGCTAATTTGTCTTAGAGCTGTATTTTTCTTTCATCTTCATCTTGTTCAATCATTCTGTCCTGCATTAAAAAATTTTGGTTGGCTACACATTCAGAGCATTAATGTATACATTAAGTGAGGTATTTTTAAGAAAGACCGAAACTCATAATTATATTGCAAACGTCAACGATATCTGCGTAACAAGTTAAGTAACCTTAGCAAGTATATGAACAAAATCAGACGTGGAGACTCTTGGTGCAGATGCCTGTGTATGACGTATCTATTGTCTCATACAGTTTCGAAATATGTTCAAACTGTTTCTATTGTCAGTAAGCTTTTGGAGAAAATAAGGCAAAAATGTCTTCAATTACAAGCGATACATATTTATATATTTGTTATATTCTGCCAATAGATATGACTTCCGAAGATTGTTTAGCCACTTATACTGAAACCTGGTAACATCAACCGGTAAAAATTTTCGATCTCGAGAGCGTTTTAAAATAAATATCTTGAGAATTAACACTTCTGTACGGTCGAGACGCCTATCGACTACAGTAAAGTAAGAAGTAAAACACACAACACGAAGCAGGTGTCGCGGTTGTACGTAGCTCAACCTATCGACAGGATGTAACACATAAGATTACGGGCTTCCTTAGCATTTTCTCATTAATGGTAAAGCCTTCTGTGTCGTTGGACACTTCATGTTCCTCATCGATGTCTTCCTTTGTAAGAGTATTACGCGACCTAACAACCTAGAAGGCTTCAAGATGTATCATGTTGCAACATAGCTTCAGATAATGTGCCAACATTAGTAGTTGATTATTCGAGCCAGACTTTAATTCATGAATGGGGCAGCAGGCTGGGGGGAGGGGGGATGCAGACGAGTGCAGTAATGTCACTAAGGAATGAGAAACAGGAGATACAGGAAAGCGAAGGCGAAATGGCTGCAGGAAAAAATATGAATAAATGGTCATCGGAAAGATTGACTAGCCCATAGAAAATCCAAAACAACTTGCTGTGAAGTTAAAATACGAAGAAATCGGAGAAAAATGCTTCTCGGAAGAACAACTCCGTTTATAAAAATCTTCAGCTTTAAGAGTGCAATGGGAAATCCAATGTTAAGCGCAGGAGAGAGAGTATATATTTGTTAAGATGCATCGAAGGTCACTTTGAGGGGGAGGAAGTACCGGACGACACGATAGGGGTGTTACAGTCAGAATTTAGCAGAGCTCTGGACAGATCGCGATCATATAATGCGGAAGGCATGAACAGTAGTCCTGAATTCTAAAATTATTGGAGGAAATGGCAAGCAAATGCCTATTCACATAGATGCTCAAAGCCCGTGGAGGTGTGAGTGTACCCACAGACTAAAGAATAAATATCACAGTTCCGAAGATAGCAAGTGAAAATAAAAGAACTACCACAAAAACAGCTTAACAGCTCGTGCATCCAAGTAGTTGATAAGAATAATAGGCAGAAGAATGGAAAAGGAAATTGAGAAACAGTGGACGACCAGTTTCAATTTGGTACAGATAACGGCAGCAAAGAAGCACTTCTTAATGAAAATAAGACTTTAAAAAATCAAGACACCTTCATAGGATTTTTCGACCTGTTCGACGTTGTTCGAAATTCTAAAAAAAAGTAAGAGTAAGCTACAGTGAAAGACGGATAACGCACAATATGAACAAGAAACAATAGGGTACAATGAGAACGGAAGGCCAAATCCCAAGTGCTCGGATTAAAAATGGTGTAAGACAGGGATATAGTCGTTCACCACTGTTGTTCAACTACTCGTCGATGAAGCCATGTCAGAAATGAAAAACGTCGAAGAGTGGGATTAAAATTGAGGACGAAAAGATATCAGTGGTAAGATTCGCTAAGGTAATGCTATCGTCTGTGAAAGTGAAGAATAACTATAGGACGTGTTGATTGGAACGAACAGTCTAATAAGAACACAATAGGGACTGAGAGTAAAAGAAAGAAAGACCAAAGTTGTGGGAGTCACGGAAATGATATTGGTAATAAACTTAACAATATCGGGAAACATAAAGTACAATTTGTTAAGAAATTCTGCTACCTTACATGACAGGTGAAACAAGGAGGACGTAAAATACAGTTTAGCGTCGGCGAGAGGTTATTTCTGGTCAGGGGGATGGGGGTACCAAACCATTGGCCTAAACCGGAGAAAGAAACTTCTGAGATTGTATGTTTGCACCACAGCATTCTGTGATAGTGAAACGTGGACTGTGAGAAAACTGTAACAGAAGAGAATCGATGCGTTGGCAAGTGGTTCTACAGAAGAATGTTGAAAATTAAGTGCATTGATAAGGAATGACGCGTTTCTCCGCAGAATTGGCCACTAAAAAAACAAATTGAAACTTCTGGGAATGGTAAGGTACAGGATTAGTACATTTGTTATAACTTCCATGTTACTGTAGTGAGCTGTAGTGGATAAAAACTGCAGGAAAACAGAGAACAGGACACGTCCAACAAATAATTGATTTCTTAAGTGCAAGTGCTACTCTGAGCCTGAGATGGAGTGAATCGACTCTGGTTGAGAACAAGACTCTGATTTGTGGAAAATGGAATGTACATATTTTAGCAGCAAGCACTGAGGTTATAACTAAACAATTGGAAGTACCGGAAATGGATATCCTGGTAATGACAGAAACGAAAGGATCTGGGCAAGAAGTAACCGAGGACTACATTCTGTTTCGCAGTGGAGTGCAAAACAAAGTGAAAGCAAAATCAGGAGTAGCAGTTCTTATAAAAATAACATGGAAACAGGGAATAATTAATTGTAAAGAAGTGAATTAAAGGATAATCCGTATAACTAAATGAATTCGTGGAATAAAGTTGGAATTAACTGGGGTGTACGGCTCTAACGAGGATGCTCCCGACGAGAAGTAAGGGATTTCCTCTGCTGTGGATTCTTAAATGATGGTGGCTTACATATACGAATTGCAAAAAGACAAAATAATGACGTTGTAGAAGCGGTGGGAGAGGATGCAGAATATAACAACGGTAGGATGTTGATTAACTTCTGTAAGGTTGAGAGGCGTGCTGTAATGAATGGCCAATTTCAGAATAAATAAATACGTAAGTACACCTGGACGAATGAGTCAAGGAACCTAAAATCGATTTATTGGAGGTGGTCGGGGAATAGAAGAAACTATATACGGGAAAGTCCTGGGAGTGAAGAGGGCTTTTTTTAGATACAAGGTATGTAAAAAGAGGGCAAAGAAATTAACAATGAAGTGTGCAGAGGCAGCGGGTAATTAAGTTGCAAGACATAAGGGTAAAAGGACGAATAGAGTGGGGCTTCTATCATCTTATGGTTACTTCAAAAAATTGCTTTTTCAAATGGTTCAAATGGCTTTGAGCACTATGGTACTTAACATCTATGGTCATCAGTCCCCTAGAACTTAGAACTACTTAAACCTAACTAACCTAAGGACATTACACAACACCCAGTCATCATTGCTTTTTTCCCTTAAGACCCAGATGAAACAGAAGGAGGAAGAGGGGAATGTTGGAAGCAAAACTATAGAAGATCCAAAATATAGGATACATTTGCTACAAAAATAAAGCGCGAAATGTTTCTATCAGCAAAGACTTAATCTAAGATTGGATGCAGTGGAGGAGAATTGTAGTGCTAATGAGCTATACAGTTCCCTGAAATAGTCAGTTCAGGAAGCAGTTGAGGAAGCTTTAGGAAGGGAAACAGAGAGAAGAATAAGAATCGATGACCACGGAGTTGTTGGAGGTGGTCGGGGAGAAAAAGAAACTATATAGGGGTAAGTTCCGGGAGTGGACTCGAACAGGTACAAGATATAAAAATAGGGCAACAAAATTAACATCAAAGAGTAGGAAAGAGCAATTGGAGAGAGAATATGGGAAAACAGAGCTTTCGCTTGGATATAGGAGATCGGCAGAGGCACGATGGATGAGAAGGAAGATGAAAATGGCTAGCAATCCCTCACCCGCAGTTCTGCCTATATGAGTTGGATAGTGGAAAAAGCACTTTGAAGCACTTTTGGTGGAAAGGAGAAGAGACAACGCGACAAAAGTATGCAACAAAAGCATTACATCAGTTAATATAGAACCTACAATAGACGAAGAGAAGAAAGAGGTGTTGAAAAAGGCAGTAAATGGAAGGGAAAGAGGACCGGGAGGAGCTTAATGATTTGTGAAAATATGGGCCCCCTCAAATGATGAGACCTAAATGTAGATTCTTCAGTCAGATGTGGAGAGAAAGGAAACACAAAAAATGACGAGGTTTGTATGTCTATTGTTCAGTAGCATTGTGGAGAGAAAGGAAACACCAAGAGAATTCTTACATATCTGCTATCTACAAAAAATGAAACAAGAACCATAAGATTAATTTTACGGGAATTAGTGTTATGGCTTCTGTCAGCAGACGTTCTACTGCTGCACTGAAAAACATGTTGGAGAACGAGATTGAGAGAAAGATGCGAGAGGAATTGGCACCTTTACAGCTGGACGATTGTGTGAATCATATTTGTAGCCTTAGACAAATGACTGTGAAGATGTGGTCAGGAAGTACACCTAATATTTGTGGATTTAGGAAAAGCGTGTGATTTTGTACCCATCAGTGGACTACGGAAAGTGATGGAGTATATAGGTGCAGAAGCCCAACAGAAACCCTAATTTAATGAAAATACCACCTATCGAAAGTAGCATTTAAAGTAGGGAGAAAGAGGAGTGAGAGATCCCAAACATCGATCCTGTTTATAATATACACGCAGAATAGTCGTATACTGAAACGGTCGAAGCAGTCATACGGAGGCATGAGCTTTCCTTTCCAGTATGGTACTATCTATTGATTATTATTTGTAGATGATGGAGTACTGATGGCACAAGCAGGATGACAAATTTATGAAAAGGAGTTAATGGAAGCATTTGAACTAGGTAGGTTTATTGTGGCGAGCCAGTTGCTCGGCCACCATTGACCAGACGTTTTCAATTGGTGAGAGATCTGGAGAATGTGCTGGACAGGGCAGCAGTCGAACATTTTCTGTATCCAGAAAGGCCCGTACAGGACCTGTAACATGCGGTGGTGCATTATCCTGCTGAAATGTAGGGTTTCGCCGGGATCGAATGAAGGGTAGAGACACGGGTGGTAACAAATCTGAAATGTAACGTCCACTGTTCAAAGTGCCGTCAATGCGAACAAGAGGTGACCGACACGTGTAACCAGTGACACCTCATATCATCACGCCGGGTGATACGCCAGTATGGCGAAGACGAATACACGCTTCCAATGTGCGTTCACCGCGATGTCGCCAAACACGGATGCGTCCATCATAATGCTGTAAACAGAACCTGGATTCATCCGAAAAAAATGACGTTTACCCATTCGTGCACCCAGGTTCGTCGTTGAGTACACCATCGCAGGCGCTCCTGTCAAGGGTAACCGCAGCCATGGTATCCGATCCGATAGTCCATGCTGCTGCAAACGTTGTCGAACTGTTCGTGTAGATAGTTGTTGTCTTGCAAACGTCCCCATCTGTTGACTCAGGGATCGAGACGTGGCTACACGATCCGTTACAGCCATGCGGGTAATATGCCTGTCATCTCGACTGCTAGTGATACGAGGCCGTTGGGATCCAGCACGGCGTTCCGTATTACCCTCCGAGCAGCAATGTCGCGATACGATAAACCGCAATCGTGATAGGCTAAAATCCGACCTTTATCAAAGTCGGAAACGTGATGGTACGCATTTCTCCTCCTTCCACGAGTCATCACAAGTAACGTTTCACCAGGCAACGCCGATCAGCTGCTGTTTGTATATGAGAAATCGGTTGGAAAGTTTCCTCATGTTAGCACGCTGTAGATGTCGCCACCGGCGCCAACCTTGTGTGAATGCTCTGAAAAGCTAATCATTTTCATATCACAGAATCTTCTTCCTGGCCGTTAAATTTCGCGTCTGTAGCACGTCATCTTCGTGTGTAGCAATTTTAATGGCTAGTAGTGTAGCAAATACATATCTGAAAAAATGTGACTAAAAGGAGGCATGTTACCGGCGGAGTTTCCGGCATCTCACTATCAGAGTAAGGCAAACACAGAATACACTGTGTCTTAAAAAGGTATCATAAAATAATAAACGCAAGTTTGAAACCGCATGTGTAGAATTCCGTGACATTAAGTGTAAAATAACGCTTAATATGTTTCCCATTGCGTGATCTTGCGGCACAGGAAGCACTCCTTTGTCGTCGGTGGCTCTCTGCATCGATGGAGTCATCATCGTTACGCGCGGTGCAGCCGAGGTAAATGTGAAGGCTGGCGTGGAGGCCACCCTCATCTCCGTGGGAAATCTCCGTGAAATGACTCGCCTCTACGCCGGAGGTGCAGAATGGCTGAACAGGAGGTGTCCCAGGAACCATTACTCACTCTGCCGTTCAGCGACGCGCTTCATCCCATGTCATGATTGACTTTTTTCCACAGATATATTCTTCATCGGACGTGTGAAGCAGCCGTTCGGTGATTTCTCTCAGTAGGCGGTCCCTGTTGCCGAATGACGTTGCGAGATTTCTTCATCAACGTAGACGACTAACATGCGAAAAATTTAGTTAGAATCCAAAACGAGAAAGCATCGACAAGGACTTCCGTATTAGCACTACATCTGAGAGATGACTAACAAAATAATGAGACCGCTACGTTTTTCGGATGCTACTAATGAATAGCAGAGTTTTATGTCTGTTATCTTAGTAAAGGAAGGGAATTCGTTGAACGCAGCCCAAGAGTTGATTATAGCAAAGGACTTGAGGAACATATACAGTTGTACAACATCAGTGGTTATCGTTCCAGTAGAACTGTGAGTTTTTTTCAAATGCGACACGTATCAAACACATGAAGACAAACACGCAGGAGCGTAAACCATGTCAGTGAAGGATGACGGCACAAAGAGATTACTATCTCTACATGGTGTTCCAACAAGAATATTCCGGTGGCGGCTATTCTCCACAACAAATTACTGCGTTTATTGCTAATTTATTAATTCGATAACACTTTCCCGCGTTGAACGTTATTTTATCTGGATTTCCTAGAATAGTATCCATACTTGAAGAAAGGCGGTGAGGAGATATGATGCTGTAAAATTGTAAACAGCGTAGTAAAAGGTCGCTATGTGTAAGAAGAGTGAAGCGCACTGTGGATATATCCTGATGGCGAGAAGAGCAACGCGCACTCTAAATGAGAAAATGCTATCTGACATTGAAGTCAACGTAAAAGGTTGCGTCGTCACCAACTCTAGCCACATGACAAACAAGAGGTAGCGCTGAGTCGGAAAATTATTTACTTTATTCATAAGAAAAACTCACAAAAGAACATTCATTGTAAAGTCACTGATAAAGATTGGGATGTAATTATTAATATGATACAGGCATTGTTCCCGTGAATCAAATATTGAATAAAGTAAAGAGTGCGTGAACACTGTGCTTAATTGCAGCTTGCAGCAACATCCCTGAAAACAAGATTTATTCGAGAGCATTTGTTTTAAATAAAAAAGGACACTAATCATTGGACCTGTGCACATGGAAACGCTATGGATGAGCTAACAAAGAAAACTACACGGTAAATGACGTAGATAACGGAGACGTCACATCGGTACACTGGATAAGATTGGAAGCAAAATTTTTTATTCCTTAAAACATTGATGTAATGCATCTATAGACTGCTATTTGCTTGGTAACTAAGTACAATTGTTTGGGGAAACTCTATATATTTCACAACAGACTCATGTGCCCACGTGGTTCACGGAAACACAATTTCTACGTACCGTGGCCAAATTATGTAACATCAAACCACGCAGTCTCGAAAACTTAACATCTTACAGAGGACACGTTTGAATAGACAAAGGGTAATGCTAGAGGGCCAACAAACTCTAATATTAACCCATGTGGATGGTTTCCACCGGACATAAAGTAATGAAACAAATAAAATTCATAAGGAAGCAAAAATTACCAAGGTTCGGAAAAGATAAGAATGCATATCCACGCAGTTGCAGGCACACATATATTCACACTGAACCGAGGGCGCTTCATCATAAACAACACCTTTGTGGTGCGTTCTTCTTACGGATCAAAGTCAAGTCTTCATTAGGAATCAAACTGAAAGTCTGCAAAAGCCTTGCATTTCTTATTGCGACCCAGCAAATCAATATTTATAAGATGAAACGCGAGACCAAAAGCTAAAAGCTCCCCTCTTGCTATGAGACAACGCGCCACGCGCTGAAGTCAACTCACCATTCTTCAATGAGATTTCGGCTGCAGACCCTCGGCGAGCTGGAAGCAGAGTGACCGTCTCACACACTCCAACGTCTCCCACGCCACCCCGTGGCCACGAAAACCAAGAGGCGAGGCTTCTGCCACCAACCTAACACCGGTAACTTTCACATAAGAGGAGCAAACCTCTTTGCCTACCAGAAAACTATAATGGTTGGCCATTATGTACGACTACTGCTGATTCTCTGCAGCAGACTAAGCCACCGTATAGCAAAATGAAACACACACACATTCATTCACTCACGCATGCCAAAGAGTTCTGTATCACTGGAAAAGAAATAAAATGATAATGAAAAGCGACCACAGGACACTTTCAAACTGAAGTGTTAATCTTACACGACATCCGAAGTCAATTTGCTGGTTTGTATAATGCGGAAGCTTTTATAAATGATTCGAATGGCTCTGAGCACTATGGGACTTAACTTCTGAGGTCATCAGTCCCCTAGCACTTAGAACTACTTAAACCTAACTAACCTAAGGACATCACACACATCCATGCCCCAGGCAGGATTCGAACCTGCGACTGTAGCGGTCGCGCGGTTCCAGGCTGAGGAGCCTAGAACCGCTCGGCCACTCCTTTCAGCCGGAAGCTTTTAGCGATGAGTTTCGTGTTAAAGTGAGCTTGAGTGTATCTTGGGTGATGATAAAGAAACATACCAAGTGATATTCATTAGTTACATGCGCCTGTGTTAACTACTCAAAAGTAGGAACTTTGAGACCGGAGCGAAGGATGTTTGGTAGGGTTACCAGTTGTAGCATGAATCCAACGACGGAGCAAGAAGGATAGAGATCCAACAAAGTAAAGATATTTTAAGGGACATTTTGAAACCGTGTATCACATACTTCACAAACTAGTGTGTAGTCCAAGTGGCTCGGGGTCTTCTCGTGTCTTTTATACGACGTCATTTTTAGTCGCTCAAGAATACAACGCGGCTGCCGGATGTATGAGCTTGTGTTCCATTTGTAATTACTCGTTATTGTACGTTAAACCCTACGTTTACTTCTAACTATAGCCACAAGGACATCAGTTTTCAGTGTTTAAACCTGTGACTGACTCGTGGAGCCCACGGGATGGATAATGTATATTAGCCGGCCACAATACTATTGCACCTGGGAATGAGATGCTACGGTCGGTTTGTCTTGATTTTTTACCGTGGTATTCCACGACTGCACGATGAACCACTTGATTGTATATGCACAACTGTCCTGAAAGCATTCACAATGCGATGCATTTCCTTAATAACCACTGTACTTGTTTGTCGCACCATCACAGCATGCTACTCACAACGGCCACGGAAGGTGTGCGGCGGCGGATATTTGGAAATTTGTGGTAAGTTCTGCGGCATCAAACTGCTGAGGTCATCGGTCTTTAGATTTGCGCACTACTTAATCTAACTTAAAATAACTTGCGCTTAGGACAACACACACACCCATATCCGAGAGAGGACACGAACCTCCGACGTGAGGAGCCGTGTGAACTGCGGCAAGGTGTCTGAGATAGCGCGGCTACCCCACGTAGTGTGTGAGGGGGCGTGAAAAATAAATACACTACTGGCCATAAAAATTGCTACACCAAGAAGAAATGCACATGCTAACCGGATATTCATTGGACAAATATATTATACTAGAACTGACATGTGTTTACATTGTCACGCAATTTGGATGCATAGATCCTGAGAAATCAGTAACCAGAACAACCACCTCTGACAGTAATAACGGCCTTGATACGCCTGGGCATTGAGTCAAACAGAGCTTGGATGGCGTGTACAGGTACAGCTGCCCAGGCAGCTTCAACAAGATACCACAGTTCATCAAGCGTAGTGACTGGCGTATTGTGACGAGCCAGTTGCCCGGCCACCATTGACCAAAGTTCTAAGTTGGTGAGAGACCTGAAGAATGTGCTGCCCAGGGCAGCTGTCGAACATTTTCTGTATCCAGAAAGGCCCGTACAGAAGCTGCAATATGCGATCGTGAATTATTCTGCTGAAATGTAGGGTTTCGCAGGGATCGAATGAAGGGTAGAGCCACGGGTCGTAAAACATCTGAAACGCAGCGTCCACTAATAAAAGTGCCGTCAATGCGAACAAGAGGTGACCGAGACATGTAACCTATGGCACCCCGTACCATCACGCCGGGTGATACGACAGTATGGCGATGACGAATACACGCTTGCCATGTCGCCAAACACGGATGCGACCATCATGATGCTGTAAACAGAACCTGGATTCATCCGAAAAAATTACGTTTTCCCATTCGTACACCCAGGTTCGTCGTTGAGTACACCATCGCTAGTGCTCCTGTCTGTTATGCAGCGTCAAGGGTAACTGCAGGCAAGGTCTCCGAGCTGATAGTCCATGCTGCTGCAAACGTCATCGAACTGTTCGGGCAGATGGTTGTTGTCTTGCCAACGTCCCCATCTGTTGACTCAGGGATCGAGACGTGGTTGCACGATCCGTTACAGCCATGCGGATAAGATGCCTGTCATCCGTATTACCCTCCTGAGCCCAACGATTCCATATCCTCCTAACAGTCATTGGATCTTGACCAATGCGAGCAGCAATGTCACGATACGATAAACCGCAATCGTGATAGACTACAATCCGACCTTTATCAAAGTCGGAAACGTGATGGTACGCATTTCTCCTCCTTACACGAGTTATCACAACAACGTTTCACCAGGCAACGCCGGTCGACTGCTGTTTGTGTATGAGAAATCTGTTGGAAACTTTCCTCTTGTCAGCACGTTGTAGGTGTCGCCAGTGACGCCAACCTTGTGTGAATGCCCTGAAAAGCTAATCATTTGTATATCACAGCATCTTCTTCCTGTCGGTTTAATTGCACGTCTGTAGAATGCCATCTTCGTGGTGGAGCAATTTTAATGGCCAGTAGTGTAGTTTCCTTCGCCGTTTGCAAGAGCCTAAAAACTATTTTTGCTGTCCTTCTGAGAGCGATGGAGAACATACCGATCATAATTTCCGGTCTACAAGTCCACATTACTCATTGTATTCAATGAAAGAAAATTTTCCTATGTGCTGCTCCCCCAGTAGGAGGTTCGAGTCTCGCCTCGGGCATGTGTATCTCTAGCGTTGTTAGCGGAAGTTAGTTTCAGTTAGATTAAGTAGTGTGTAAGCTTAGAGACACATGACCACAGCAGTTTTCTCCATAGGACCTTACCACAAATTTCCAATTTTCTATATGTTCCTACGTGCTATTTACTCAGCAGGATCAGGTACTACGGCTGTAAATAAAAGTTTCGAGTTTTAAGTACATGATATATTCAGTGAACGTTCACTCACACAAAACATAACAATATTCCTGATGATGACAATAATAATAATGTTTCTATCAGGAACAGTACTATTAGCAATTCAGAGGTTCAAAAATGGTTCAAATGGCTCTGAGCACTATGGGACTTAACATCTTAGGTCATCAGTCGCCTAGAACTTAGAGCTACTTAAACCTAACTAACCTAAGGACATCACACACATCCATGCCCGAGGCAGGATTCGAACCTGCGACCGTAGCAGTCCCGCGGCTCCGGACTGCAGCGCAATTCAGAGGTAAAATGGTCTATCACGCTTGGTTCTGATCACCAAAGGTTAATTGCTCGCCTCAAAAATTGAAAATAATCTCACCACTCACCACGCAGTTTTGTCAGCATTACGGGCGGCACACAAGAAATTACTTCCGTGAAAACTAAGCGATCCAGGACTGTGTACAGTCCTCGCGAGTTCATTCCTACTTTTACCGAAAACACTTGGTGACTGTCTGTGTGTGACGTCATCCGAGGCACAGCGCTCGCAGACATTTGATTGACGCGTCCAGATTTATGTATATCGGTGTAAAACATTCATTCTCACTGCATGTTTTACTATTGTTACATATAAACATAACGGACTGTTCATTGGATCAGTTCCTATCCAGGATACTGTTTGCGGTAACAACAATCTCGAACAGGTATTAATTATTATGATTGCTGTGTAACACCTTACAATCATCGAAGCTGTTACATTATTCGAGTTTGCGTTAGTTGCTGAAAAGCTTAGCCTGACTGAATACAACTAAGATTTTAACAGCGGAACTGACAGTAGAATATGACCTCTGAACTGCCTCTTTAAGGTTCCTTCTAATAATTGTTATTTATAATGAAGTCTTGAAACGTGGTACAGGTAGATCACTTCTTCAGTGTAATCGAATGCTGTAATTAGAACTTCCTATGACAATTACAAATGATTCTTAATCTGTTATGAATAAGGACGTTTCAGTTCCAAATTCGGTTTTTAGTAAACTACTTGAAAATTAACAAAGGTAGCTAATTGGAGTCACAATGTTAATGTTTTTATTTCAAACTGAGGTTACATATAATTTTTCAAATCTCTGAGTCTAATATTTAGCGATTCCAATTTTTCGTGATAGCGCCGATTCTAACCAAAATATTTGCCTGATGAAGTTGAGACTTGTAACTTTTGATTACGACACACGTTTGCATATTCTGAACAATTCTAGCTTCACTGTTTAGCGCTACTTACTTTTGCTTAAAATAATATCTTTAGCGAAATACATTCATTAAATCATTCTGAGACTTCACAGTGTTAACATTAAGATAGTGAAGCATTCATTGGCGAAGTCTGGAAAAGTTATTATTTCTTTCTTAGATTACGATGCAGTCCTTCGTTAAGCACAGGAGCGTTATGATGACGTGGCGCTGGTAGCAGTGAACTGGAATAAGTTCCGGCGCACTCGCTCGCCTCTGTATCTCTCATGATGATAACAGCGCTTGTTCCCTCACAAAGGCCAAGCGCAGTAATAACGTGGTCGCGTAATATTCTTGCCAGACTCTCGAGTACTTGTTTTCCTTCCTTTCGCAGAGGGGGCAACCGGCGTATCAAAGCTTAAGCGGAGCGGTTGGGCTTGGCGAGGCAGTTGTCTTCGGGACGAAGTGAGGACAGTGTCTCCGCTGATGGTTTCGATATGTTACTCGGTCATATCGCTCCCTGTGCCGGCCGAGCGGGAGGCTTCTGCCTCGAGCTTTTGTTTCTTGTGCGTTTCCCCCAATCCAGGCCTGGCTGTGAACTTGAGGAATGCCTTAACTCAAGATTTCTAAATCGACGCAAAATTTTCGGTTGCAGTAGGACATAAAACACGACATTTTGTACTTGGTGTGTAACATACCATTAGAGGTCTGATAATTATGGTCACCTAATGAATTAGCTATAAATTCTGACTTCCTTTGAAGAGAGTGTGGGGTAGTAAACTTTACGAAGGTTTAATAGACATGTAACGCTTTGCCCCATGTCGCGTTCAGGGTTTCGTGTGATTCCGAGTGCGTTAATATTCTCAACAGACACCGACAATTACGACGTCGTTATTCCATGATGATCACAGAACTCTATGTTAAACATTGTCCTTTCGGGTCTCACCGGAGATGGGCTTTGAGCTTTAAGTATTGCCTCTTGCCGTGGTGGACACTTTGTGTTTGTGTTCACCAGTGTCATTCTTTATGAGTAATATTCCTCTGAGTCGTACAAAAACGTTTGAATATTACACTGTTTTATTATTACCTCAGATGTGGAATCATTTTTTGTATAATTATTGTTTGTTATTCTTGAGATATGGTGCTTTCTGGAGGGCCAAAGCAGAATGCAATGTATGACAGTTAACCTTAACTATCTTGGTTATTTTACGTTCAGTTCGGTCCGTAGCGTAATATAAGCCAGTGCAAGACATAATGAAAATGAATTCTCCAAAAATAGCTGCAATATGGTAATCCATTTTTTAGTATTTGCACGACAGGACTGCTTTGGCTTCTTGCCGTTATCAAGTGACGTCTAGTTGAAAGTGACGACCAAACTGCATCAATAGTAAATTTTGTCTGTCGTGTTCAAATGGCTCTGAGCACAATGGGACTTAACATCTGAGGTCATCAGTCCCCTAGAACTTACAACTATTTAAACCTAACTAACCTAAGGATATCACACAAATCCATGCCCGAGGCAGGATTCGAACCTGCCACAGTAGCGGTAGCGCGGTTCCACACTGAAGCGCCTAGAACCACTCGGCCACAACGGTCTGTCATGTCTTGGTAAGTACAACACTTCAGTGAGAAAGAACTGTCGAAACTGAACTGTCAAAATATCCGACAAAAACGTATTTCTACCTTTCGTCACTACCAAATTATTATGCTTACCAAGACATTACAGAAAAATTTATTATGCATGCAACATGATCGTCACCTCTAACTAGACCCCATTCGATACTGGCAATAAGCCGGAACTGGCCCGTTGTGTAAAAAAACTAAAAAAATAGATTAGATTATTGCAGGCAGTTTTTGAGCTCTTATTTCATTATGTCTTGTCTTGGATACATTCTTTTGTAGCTTTAAATCCGGTAAGGTTTCAGTCACGTACATTTGTGCATCCCCCGTTATTTTAATGGCCAGATCGGATTTGTGTTTAAATTTATGTTTCAACGATCTAAATGTTGTTTTTGATTCTCTTGCTTCTTGTCTGCTGTAGTAATCCATTTTTTGTTATCCTGTTCATTTGTTACTACCAAGGCGCAAGTCCACCGGTTATGCCAGTGAACCAGAAATATACTTATATGAGCTTTCAGACTTTCTCAGCGAATCTCGATGATAAAATCCTCTCGGGGTGAAAGCCGAGTCAATGCGTTATTCTCCAGCAACGTTTCAGCATGTTTCTTACTTGCCATCTGCAGGCGAAATGGGAAGTAGGAAACTTGCTGAAACGCTGCTGGAGAACAACGCACTGACTCGGCTGTCAACCCGAGAAGATTTTATCACAGAAATATACTTCATTTATTGTTTGAGTCATTAATTAATACAGCTACTTAAGGTTCAAATGGTTCTAATGGCTCTGAGCACTATGGGACTTAACTTCTGAGGTCATCAGTCCCCTAGGACTTAGAACTACTTAAACCTAACTAACCTAGGAACATCACACACATCCATGCCCGAGGCAGGATTCGATCCTGCGACCGCAGCGGTCGGCGGTTTCAGACTGTAGCGCCTAGAACCGCTCGGCCACTCCGTCCGGCAGCTACTTAAGGTTCTTTATTGTTTAATAACGTTTATTAACTTAGCTAGCTGAAGATTGTAGTTATTGCTAATTTCACTTTTTTTACTGATTTAAGTAATCCTGTTTTACGAAGGAAATGGGTTTCCTGAACAAATTTTATGTTTGTTGTGCAACAGAAGAATAAGTTTATAAAAACCTTGTGCTGACGTTCTGGTTATTCCCGGAATCTTACTGCCTACCATTCACGCTCACCCTTTTTCAGTGTTCTGTATGTAGTCCCATTGATGAAACTAAATTTTTATAGCTTCTATGTTATGTCTCTTCCTGTCGTTGAAGGGGGTGGTACTTCCAATGTAGCTAACTCATCTGTTCTGTCACATGCTCCTCCACAAGAATATTACCTAAGACTTCTGAGAGACTTTTAATTATCATCTTTGACAATATTTCAAAAGTTTTCAAGAATACTCCAATAATGTTTCCTATTCTTTAAAAATAGGTAGACGTTATTTTGTCCATCTTCTAGTAGTTTGTGATCTTCTTTGTTCTGCATTTGTTAATGTGTAGGACTCTTGATTTTGTAACAAGACGTAAATATTTTACCAGCTTGGTGTTCACGTTGTCTCTTTCTGAGGTCTTTCTGTTCTTCGTTTTTCGCAACGCCTCTTCTGATTCTGAACAGTTTTTGATGTTACAGAGCAACAGTCACACAATAATTTTTAAATGAACACTCCCCCGTTTTATTGTATTGTTATTTATTTAATTACGACCTAGGTTTCGGCCTTTTGTGCAATTTTCGAGTAATTTTACATCTGACATTTCGGGGGGAGCCAATATTTTTCTTAATTTATGGCCAATTTTGAGCCTGATGTCCTGCAATCACTTGAAAATTTCATAAAAGACCGAAACCTATGTATACTTAAATAAACAGCACTACAGTCAAATAGTGTTGTGTTCATTTAAAAATCTTCTGATTCGGTCATTTAAATGCTGTCTATGCTTTATTCTTGGACTTCTCCAGATATTATGTATTTTTCTCTGGGGTTCTTCAGCTACATGAAAGTATGAAATGCAGAGCAGCGACAGATCGTGTGCAACAGCAAAAATACAGACAAAATACTAGTTGACTCAGATTCCTTTCAAAACAATTGTGAATCCTCATACGGCTTTAGTTCCTGTATAGGTTCAGTTTGACTGTATGTTGTTACGACCATTATACAGTCGTCAGCAAAAGACATACAGTATAGGAAGAAGTTAACACTTTTTTGTGTTGCAGTATAGTCTCGCTCCTTCTAGTTTTTTGGTGTTGCCTAACTTTTTTGCGTTTTATTTACAACCGTTGGTTGCATCCTACTCATTGCTTCAGGCTCTATTCAAGTACATCCTTTATTTGTAAATCCCTGACATTCGTGACTGTCGTTTTCATTTTAAAAAATGAATCTTGAGCATTTTATTCTAAATTGTGGGCAACCGCAGACAAATTTCCACATTTTGAAAGAAATAATCCGCATTGGCTGTAGAACACTTTTTATTAAAAGTCACAACCCATTTCGCGTCACTAGAAGACGCATCTTCAATTGATAAAGATTATTTTTCACAACTCATTACCGAAATGCCTGGTGGTGCTCAATCACCTTCCTGCTTGAGGCACGGCTCTGCTATCCACTTCCTTTCAAATAGGAACCACCGCTTTTAGCGCGCTATTTGTTTACAATTTGACGTGAATGTTGGAGAGTGGTACTAAGGCAATTAACTTTCGGCGATGACTTATTACAAAAAATCTATCACCTAGGGAAGTGTCTTCTAGTGACGCGAAACCGATCGTCACATTCAATGAAAGGTTATCCACAGCCGCCACTGCGGATTATTTCTTTCTAAAAATTGATCTGTCTTAGCTCCGCCGTTCAATGGCATTGCCGAGTTGTTTCACTTCTGTTGTGTTCCATTTTGCATATGGTGTCATTTCAGGTGTGTTGTTTTTTCTTGTTAATCGTTCTGTCTGTACCATCTTCCCACAGTTTTTTTTTCTTTTACTTCTGTATCCAATATTTTCTAACACGAATTATTCTCGTAGCTCGTAGTTCTTTTCTTTCGTCACTGAATGTGTGTGCAGATTGGCCATAATTTATCTTCTACTTACAAGTACACAACGCAGCACTTTAAGAAAGATGTTGTACATTAAGAATACTAGTTTTAACGTCGCATAAATGTCTGTCTGCAACGTATTGACAGTCGATGCGAATATATTGGCACACATAACTTGCTTATGCTATCTGGTAAGAAGACCTTTAATCTGACGGTGTGGTCCTTGGGCTAAGCTTACACTTTTATATTCAGGAAGAAGCGGATCAGACCGATTAGCCTGCGCTGATTTAGATTATCAATAATTACTAAAACACTTTCATTCATAATCATCACTTTTTTTTTTTTTTTTTTTTTTTTTTTTTGTGAAACGGCAAGCAGTTTGACCTGCCAGACAAAATCGCTCATCCTGAAATTAGGAAAAATTGGACGCTCTTTGAACCGCGTGGCCATACGCAGACACACTGTTTGGAAACAGCACGTCTTGGCGTGTTACGCAATCGCTTCCCAGTTCCTGTTTCACAAAGAGAACCGGTTGGCTGCACAAGGCAAGGTGGACCAGTTTGCGGGAAACTGCACTCACATTCTGAAGCACACCCGTTCCAACTCTCATCGCTGCTTTTGTTTTCAACTGGTGTTGCGTTTCATCTCACTCTGACCCGTATCTGTGGTGGTTTCGGACATTCGAGTTTATTTCTACTTGCAATTGTCTCCGCTGAAAGACTTACGGAGCATTTTCTCTGTTGTTACGGCGGGTGTTAGCAATTTGGTTTCTGTAAAGTGTAACCAGAATCAGGTCAAAACAATACCATTCATCGCGTGTCTCTTCCGACGCCCACTGCCAACAGTAAACATTGCTTTACATTTCTTATTAGAATCATATCGTACTTCAAGATGGAATTTGATGTAGTTATGCAGCATCGTGAACGTGGTGGTCCCAAATTATTGTGTTGCTGTATTCTACATCTACATCATACATCATATCTAATGGTGTGTGAAGGAGGGTACTTTCGGAACTACTATCCGATCCCTCCAACCCTGCTCCACTCGCGAATAGTGCGTGGGAAGAATGATTGTTGGTAAGTCTCTGCACTGGCTGTAATTTCTCGAATTTTCTCCTCGTGGGCAATACGCGAGGTGCACGTTATGTGTGTGTGTGTTGGGGGGGAGGGGGGCAAGTAATATGTTGTCCGACTCCTACTGGAAATTGCCGTCCAGAAATGTTGTTGTTGTTGTTGTCTTCAGTCCTGAGACTGGTTTGATGCAGCTCTCCATGCTACTCTATCCTGTGCAAGCTGCTTCATCTCCCAGTACCTACTGCAACCTACATCCTTCTGAATCTGCTTAGTGTACTCATCTCTCGGTCTCCCTCTACGATTTTTACCCTCCACGCTGCCCTCCAATGATAAATTTGTGATCCCTTGATGCCTCAGAACATGTCCTACCAACCGATCCCTTCTTCTAGTCAAGTTGTGCCACAAACTTCTCTTCTCCCCAATCCTATTCAATACCTCCTCATTAGTTACGTGATCTATCCACCTTATCTTCAGTATTCTTCTGTAGCACCACATTTCGAAAGCTTCTATTCTCTTCTTGTCCAAACTAGTTATCGTCCATGTTTCACTTCCATACATGGCTACACTCCAAACAAATACTTTCAGAAACGACTTCCTGATACATAAATCTATATTCGATGTTAACAAATTTCTCTTCTTCAGAAACGCTTTCCTTGCCATTACCAGTCTACATTTTATATCCTCTCTACTTCGACCATCATCAGTTATTTTACTTCCTAAATAGCAAAACTCCTTTACTACTTTAAGTGTCTCATTTCCTAATCTAATTCCCTCAGCATCACCCGATTTAATTTGACTACATTCCATTATCCTCGTTTTGCTTTTGTTAATGTTCATCTTATATCCTTCTTTCAAGACACTGTCCATTCCGTTCAACTGCTCTTCCAGGTCCTTTGCTGTCTCTGACAGAATTACAATGTCATCGGCGAACCTCAAAGTTTTTACTTCTTCTCCATGAATTTTAATACCTACTCCAATTTTTTCTTTAGTTTCCTTTACTGCTTGCTCAATATACAGATTGAATAACATCGGGGAGAGGCTACAACCCTGTCTCACTCCTTTCCCAACCACTGCTTCCCTTTCATGCCCCTCGACTCTTATTACTGCCATCTGGTTTCTGTACAAATTATAAATAGCCTTTCGCTCCCTGTATTTTACCCCTGCCACCTTTAGAATTTGAAAAAGAGTATTCCAGTCAACATTGTCAAAAGCTTTCTCTAAGTCTACAAATGCTAGAAACGTAGGTTTGCCTTTTCTTAATCTTTCTTCTAAGATAAGTCGTAAGGTCAGTATTGCCTCACGTGTTCCAACATTTCGACGGAATCCAAACTGATCCTTCCCGAGGTCTGCATCTACCAGTTTTTCCAGAAATATCAATAGTAAATCTCTCAGTGATGCACGACGCCTCTCGTGTAACGTCTCCCAGTGGAATTTGTTTAGCATCTCCGTAACGCTCTCTCGCCAGCTAAACGTGACGAAACGCGCCGCTCTTCATCGGATCTTATCTATCTCCTCTGTCAGTCCTGCCTTATAGGAATCCCAGATAGTTGAACAATACTCAAGGATCGGACGAACAAGCGCCTTTATAAGTCACATTTTTTCGTTTCGGAATTACTTTTCCTTAAGATTCTTCCTATGAATCTGAGTCAGATGACTGCTTTCCCTACTGGTCGCTCTGGATAGTTAAGCCTAGATATTTTACGGCACACGCTGTCTCCAGTTGTTTGTCATCAATGGTGTAGCTGTACAACAGTGGATTCCTTTTCCCGTGTAAGCGCGATTTGTTACATTTATTTATCTTAAGGGGCAACTGCCAGAGCCTGCACCATTCATCAATTCTACGCAGGTCTTTCTGCAGATTGTTTCTATCTTCTGGCGTTGCTGATAAGTTATAGACAACTGCATCATGTACGAATAGCCTTAAAGAGCATCCGACGCTTTCTAAAAACCAACGGTCCTATCACACTTCCCTATGGTACTCTGGATATTACCTTTACATCTGTCGATTTACTTCCGTTAAGAGCAACGTGTTGAATTCTGTCTGCAAGAGAGTCTTGAATCCAATCGCAAGTCTGCTCCGATACTCCGTAAGCTCGTATTTGTTTCATCAAACGGCAATGTGGGGCAGTGTCAAACGCCTTACTGAAATCAAGGAACACGGCATCAACCTGAGCGCCGTTGTCCACTGCGCTGTGGATCTTATGGAGGAACAGAGCGAGCTGAGTTTCGCTGGATCTCCGTTTGCCGAATCGATGTTGAGTTTTATAGAGATGTTTACTTTCCACATACGTCATATGTATTACACATTACGAAAACGAAATTGGTGCTGTCTGACGAGACTGAATAGAAAGTGTTCCTGATCACTGTTAAGAGACACTCTGGTACTTGTATACTGTATCAGTGAAATGTGAATCCTTGGAAAACGTGGACACACTTGCAACCGCAAAGCCAATTAAGACACAGAAAAACAATGCCTGCAGAAGCCGTCAAACTAAAATGCTGTATTGGAAAATGGAACTTACCTAGTCATTTCAAAACCAGACTTGGCCTCAATTTTTGCGAAGATAAATATATACTAAACTGCGGTAGATCTTCTCTCTTCGAGGGAGATGGAGAAAGAATGAAGCTATATTCGGAAGGTGGGGGTTTCAAGTCATCGCTGAACCGCCCACGTTTCAGTTGTCAGTGAATGCCATAAAGCATTCCAGGATACTTCACCATACTATACCACGTAGGATTTCCTTCCTCATCTTCTCGTTCCAAACTTGGTCTGCATCTCTAACGACCTGGACATCTATGAGACGTACAACACAGCCATTCTTGAGCGTAATGTGTCATGTGAGTGTGCTAGCTGGGTTACAGTGGTGAATGTTTGTACATTATAAAGTTAATAATGTGTTGTGAAGGATGATTGCGGAAATAAATTAATGTGTGAAGAGTTTAAGGAGTAAGAGAAATTGTTCTCGCTGCATATATAGGTAGACAAATTACTATCATCGGTATTATGTGCCCACTACGCATTGCAAAGAAACTTGACACTGAAACGAAGTCCTGGGTCTATTCTCTGATCGTCAGGAACAGTACAAAGTGTGCTTCCTTCAACTGAACAGGCACATACAGTTGATGGGGATTTCTTTAACAACTAGGGCTTGAAATGCCTCCCTCTGGGTCGAAAAGTAAGTATGAGCATAAATGGCCGCGAAATCTTTAATATATACTTACAAGAAAGCCGAACAAGCGCTGACAACGGTCACATCGATTAAATAACTGAGAGTCGGCGTACGGTACAGTTTAAAGCGAAACTATCACGTGAAATTAAGCATAAGAGGGGACGATGCCGGGACTGCTACGGTCGCAGGTTCGAATCCTGCTTCGGGAACGGATGTGTGTGATGTCCTTAGGTTAGTTAGATTTAGGTAGTTTTAAGTTCTAGGGGACTGATGACCTAAGATGTTGAGTCCCATAGTGCTCAGAGCCATTTTTGGGGACGATGCCAGAATAATAATCGTGGCAATTTCAATGGAGAAATGCTCAGGAAATGTAACCCACACAACCATGAGGTAGCTGACAAAACCCTCTCTCGACTGACACCTGATCGTCAGCCCACGGACTGTACCAGAAACAATTGAAAGAGAAGGTAGACTAAATCGCAAGGGAGCAGCGTTTTTCGTTACAAGGTCGTTTAACAAGAGTAAAAAAGTCACGGAGGTGCTGTTTTAAATCCAGTGGCATACGTTATGTGTGATTTACTGTTCCAAATTCCATGATCATACGTTCCAAGGAGAGTCAATGGAAATACTGCTTCCTCCTGCATATCCTACGAGACGTCTTTTTTTTCTTAAGTAAGTACCGTTTTAAAATTAAAAAAAGACGTGATAAGATATCTCAATAATTTTATTTTTACGTGAAAGCCTTTACCTTAATCTACGCACTGACGCCATTACAGTCTAATTCTTCCATGTTTACGTTGTGTACTGAGTGTTTAAGATGCCTCTGATAATCGTGAGTCCCGCCGACTGTGAAGGACGGGCTGTTATAAGATTTCTTAGTACTAAAGGCCTAAAAGCGACCGATATTAATCGTGAGATCTGTGCACTTTACCGAGAAAACATTGAGTGATGGAATGGTAAGAAAGTGGGCGAGAGCATTTAAAGATGGCCGCACAAATGTGCTTGATAAACAACGGAGTGGGCGTTCTTCGCTCGTGAATGAATATTTGGTACAGTAAGTGGACAACAAGGTGAGAGAAAACAGACACTTTACTATTTCCTCCTTGCGGGGTGACTTTCCGGATGTTTCTCGTAGTGCTTTGTATGGCATTGTGACCGAGCACTTGAATTACCTAAAATTGTGCGCTCGTTGGGTACCGAAAATATTGACGTATTTGCACAAAACCATTGACTTTCCTTGAGTGGTACCACAACGATGGTGATGATTTCTTAAGCAAAACTGTTACTGGCGCTGGAACATGGGTAGCCTACGTCACATCAGAATCAAAGCAACAGTCCATGGAAGTTGAGCAAGGGCATCGTTCTGCTGCAAGTCCATGTCCGTCCGCAGGTGACGAATCAGACCAAAGATCTCATCACGTCCTCCGTACAGCCCCGATCTTGCTCCCAGTGACTACCATCTGTTCCTGCACTTGAAGAAACACCTGGGCGGTCAGCGTCTTCAAGACGATGACGAAGTCAAAACAGTGATGATGCAGTGGTTAACAAGTCAGGCGGAAGACTTCTATGAGGAGGGTATTCAAAAACAGGTACAGCGTTATGACAAGTGCCTCAATATTGACGGAAATTACGTAGAAAAGTAGATTAAGGTACAGGCTTTCATGTAAAAATAAAAATATTGGGATACCTTAGCACGTCTTTTTTTTAATTTCAAAACGGTACTTACTTAAAAAACACTCCTCGTATACCTCATAAAAAGGCCATGGAAGTAAAATTAGAGATAATAACTCTCACTAAGCTTACCAACAATTGTTCATCCCGCTTACCATTCGCGAATGGAGCAGGAAAGGAGAGGGAGGGAAGGGAAAGTGATTCTAAAAGTACCCTCCGTCACACACCATGAGAAGGCTTGCAAAGTGCAGATGTCGATGCAGTAGATGCAGATTACCATAGCGATTGTGGCTGGCCACTCTAACTTGTTGGGACACAGATGCAAACGAGAGACACGCCTTAAGGCTGAATTCAGCAGTGCTTTTTAAAATTAAACGTCACATATAATATGGATAACAACAGCACTTAGTAATTATACGTAGTCAGACACTTACTTTTTGAAATGTTTCAAATGGCTCTGAGTACTATGGGACTTAACATCTGAGGTCATCAGTCCCCTAGAACTTAGAACGACTTAAATCTAACTAACCTAAGGACATCACACACATCCATGCCCGAGGCAGGATTCGAATCTGCGACCGTAGCAGTCGCGCGGTTCCAGACTGAAGCCCCTAGAACCGCTCGGCCACAGCGGCCGGTAATTTCGTTTTCTTCCAATCTCCTGATCCCACCAACATACATCTGTGAATTATAGTAAAGTGGACGATTTGTCAGATCATAAAAGTAGTGTGTGTTGTTATTTTAGAAGATTGAACAGTGAACAGTTATAGATAACAATTTTAAGAAATAAAAACTGTTTTCTCTATTTTCTGTATGATACCATGTGGGCTTAAATGGCATTATAACTCCCGTCAGTATCATTGGAGAATCCAAAGGCTAGAATTACGTCAGTAATTACGGTTGTTTTAAATTTTTGAGTGTCACACGTTTCCCAGATACACCATTCAAGTATAAAAGAGGATTAAAGTTTAATGTACCTTCCACGTTGAGAGCCTTAGGTACGGAACGCCAATTAGGAACGGACAGGAATGCAAACTGGGCTCAGCCGTCGCATTTTCAAATAAACAACGGTCCCTTCATTTGCCGTAACCGGTTTAAGGAAATCACGGAAACTGAAACATGAAGGTGCTAGGCGTATCTTGGGCTGACAGTATTTTCTTTCCCTGCGGCATCTATCATGTGCACCACATCTGAGTGAATTACGCCAGTGTTTAATACAATTACTTCTACACTTCAGACTCTTCTCATCTTCACTCCACTCGCAGAGAAATGCTCCTGCTCAACCTTTTGTCGCAACTTCAAGTAATCACTGCAGTATGTTAGTGTCCTCCACTTTGGTGAGGCGAGTTTGCCGTTTGGAAATACTTTAGTGCCAACAGTATTTGTTTTCTTTATCTTTATAGTGATTTATTAGTGTCTCAATTTTGATTATAACTGTTGTAATCGTCCCACAGTTCCTACCTTCAACACCGTTCCTTAGCGGGTTCTCGGGGTACCTTACAATTGTATACTTCTTGCGCCCTTGGGGAATCTTACAACCATATACTTCTTTAACCAGCAGGTCGTTGTGCTCCACTTTTGGCTGAAATGGAACACTGAATGTCAAGCTGTTTATTGAGGCAGAATCGAGGAAAGAAATGCCACGTGATATATATATCACTGAGCAATTCTTTGTCAGCGGTTTTGGCTACTAACAAAAACAGTCCACATCTATATTTATGTAGTAGTTGTCACACCTTCGGCTATATTTATAGGTCTTATTTTATTTGCAGTCTATTCTGGCCTCTAAATACAGTTACCATATCTTTGTCATAAATATACAAAATCATATCAAGCTGTCTGTAGTTACTTTTAAAGGTCATCTTATATTAATTATATTGAACTAAAACAATTCCAACTTTAACATGGACATGTATACAAAACAAGAGCTGTGGGTAGTATCTGTTCTGCATTATCGTTATAACTATCGCAATAAAATGAGACAGTTGAAGGTGTCACGACTACACGTATGGAGACAGTCCACGTCGTGTTGCATCTTTATTCATCTGCGGTACGCATGCCGGACATCAGAATAACAGATAAAAGCATTTAATAGAAAGTACTGTCACATGAATTCAAGCAGTTGAGTGCCAATGATATGAATAAAGTTTTAACAGCAAGTGGACTGATGTTAGCGCTCAAAAAGCGTTGAAAACGACGTGTTCGATATTCATGTGATCGTAGACCTCCTGTGCGACATTATGTTACAACGTAGACTAGACCCCACAGTGAGTTAGTGACCTCGAATTTGAATGTGAGTGTAATGTTTGATAGTGCTATCTAATCTAAGTAAGTTACTCGCTGTAACGTGAAAGGATACACTAAAAAAAGAGATCATTTGTTTTTTAATTGATTTATCTAAAATTAAGAAATAAAATAGATTAGAGAAACAATTTAAGCACCTTTGAATGATGCTCGAAGTCATATACAGCTGATGAGGTGCGGATTGAGAGTTTTATCTTCAACAATTGACATAGAATTTTAAGGATTATTCGAGGATAATTGTCTGTTGACATAACTGGACTGTTCATGATTTCGAGCATCTTTCAAGGGTGAATCAGAATTTTTCTCTAGTCTCTTTGATTTATTACTTTTAGATCAATCATTTCACACAAGATTTAACCGCTATTTCCATTTTATTTCAAGTTTTTTCTTAATCTTTGTGTTTACTTTGAAGATTTTTATTTATTTAATTTTATTTATTTATTTATTTTCAAAATTATACCTCACATTGGTCAGTTCAATGGCCAGTTTGTACATTTCGCTCTATTCTATTGGCAATAAAAATTTGGCCAAAAATCGATTGTGTATTTACTCTGATTACTTTCTAGCAATTAAACACTGTTTTGGCTAAATTAGACGTCATGCTGATCAGTTTGGCACCTTATTTGTCTATTTTCCACTCTTTGGTTGGCTATGACAGTTCGGACAAAAATACGTATTTGAAGCCCTTGGGAGTCATGTTTTCCATCCACTCAGACATTTGACTAAAAGACAGAGAAATCTGAGAGAGAGACAGATATAATTGTGTTGTAAAGATTATCAGTGAGCAGGACTGCGACGTCAATGCCTCAGCTGCGTGATTATCAGCGCAGTTAGGGATGGAAAAAGGCCGACTAGTTAAAACCTACACCCGTATGGTTTCCGAATAAAGACTATGCTTTGATACCTGTTTAGTCTCGGTTGTAACAGGTGGTTTTTCAGTTGTACTACAACCCAGCAAAAACAGAAATATCAATTAGCCATAGCAGCAGTGCTAAAGTTTATCGAATTCCATAAAGACTTTCTTAAAAAAGAAGTAATTTTTATTCGTAAAGTTTGCATTGGCCTGAAATATTGCGTTATTACAGAAAAGGGGAAAAGCGAACAGTGCTATTTTAATCACAAGGCCGATAGAAACTTGCAAGGAACACATGGCATAAGAACAGGTACAGCACTGCTGTGACGATGATGTCATTGTTGCCGCGTGTCATGCCTTAAGGTACGCGTGTAGGTGCAGTGTGTTAGGCTTGGTCCCCAAGTGGTCCATATGGCAGTTTCTCGCTGTCGTCGCCGGTCAACGCTTGTATTGCAGAATGGCACAAACCATAGCCTGTAAATATTTTTACGAAGTGACGTAGCAAATGCTTCATCTGCTTTAAAAGATTAAAGATTAGTCTGCTATTTCTATGAAATAATAAAAGAAGAAGGAAAATTATGGTAACTGTAATGAATTACAAACTTAACAACATTTCATTCATAATACAAAGTAACTATTCTGCTGCCTGTGTCTACGTAATATGCCTTCATCTGCTTGTAGCCCTTGAAAACGGACAAATTAATACAGACTATTCGTAATGTCCAAATAGTTTTCGAAAAAAGGAGCAAACATTGAACGGACTAAGTTCTATTTTATTCGCCTATTTAATTTAATACTTTGATAATGTCTATCTAGCGGGAGGCTATTTACAATTTGTACAGAAAGCAGATGGCAGTTATAAGAGTCGAGGAACATGAAAGGGAAGCGGTGGTTGGGAAGGGAGTGAGACGGGGTTGTAGCCTCTCCCCGATGTTATTCAATCTCTATATTGAGCAGGCAGTGAAGCAAACAAAAGAAACATTTGGAGTAGGTATTAAAATCCATGGAGAAGAAATAAAAACTTTGAGGTTCGCCGATGACATTGTAATTCTGTCGGAGACAGCAAAGGACTTGGAAGAGCAATTGAACGGAATGGACAGTGTCTTGAGAGGAGGGTATAAGATGAACAACAACAAAAGCAAAGCAAGGATAATGGAATGTAGTCGAATTAAGTCTGGTGATGCAGAGGGAATTAGATTAGGAAATCAGACACTTAAACTAATAAAGGAGTATTGCTATTTGGGGAGCAAAATAACTGATGATGACCGAAGTAGAGAGGATATAAAATGTAGACTGGTAATGGCAAGGAAAGCGTTTCTGAAGAAGAGAAATTTGTTAACATCGAGTATAGATTTAAGTGTCAGGAAGTCGTTTCTGAAAGTATTTGTATGGAGTGTAGCCATGTATGGAAGTGAAACATAGACGATAAATATTTTAGACAAGAAGAGAATAGAAGCGTTCGAAATCTGGTGCTACAGAAGAATGCTAAAGATTAGATGGGTAGATGACATAACTAATGTGGAGGTATTGAATAGAACTGGAGAGAAGAGGCGTTTGTGACACAACTTGACCAGAAGAAGTGATCGGTTGGTAGGACATGTTCTGAGGCATCGAGGGATCACCAATTTAGTAATGGAGGGCAGCGTGGAGGATAAAAATAGTAGAGGGAGGCCAAGAGATGAATAAACTAAGCAGATTCAGAAGGATGTAGGCTGGGAAATGAAGAAGCTTTGCACAGGATAGAGTAGCATGGAGAGCTGCACTAAACCAGTCTCGCCACTGAAGACCATAACAACAACAACAACAACAACAACAACAACTGTCTATCTTGAAACCGAGATACTCAAGATTATTCAATCTTTGTTGGATTTCTATGTTTGTTACAGGAAGTAATTGAGCAGTTTTAATAGTAAGGTTAAACTGGAGTGGGAAAAACCGGTTGCGTCAACCATAGCCGCCACCCCTATCAGAGCTACAGTGGCACCTGCTTGCGGTGGCTGGTCTGGGAGGATGTGGTGCATTGCACTTAACATTTGGCCCGGAGTGTGGGGGCAGCCCGTGGGCAGGGCGCGGCGGCCTTGACTGCGGCCACCTTGACACAGCCAGCAACTGTGTGCACCGGCTCCAGCAGGGCACGGCACTCCAGGGACACATAACGGACCCGCCTTCCCGGCCGCACTCTCTCTCTGTGCTTGCTGCCGAGATCTGCGTCGCGACCGAGACGCTGCCGCCGGCTGTCAACAGCATACCGGGACAGTTACTGCAAACGTCCGTTGGAGTTGCACTACTCACACTCGGCGGAAAGAGGACTGGTCGATAATGCTCTGGAGCGCCAACAAGCGACATTTCGTTACCAGGGAGGTCTGTTCCAAATCGAAGTATCCTTTGTCGATTGAAACAGCGACACCAGGAAGCTTAAGAATATAACGATTATTATACACCAGTGAGCCAAAACATTGTGTAAGTAGGCTGTTTAGGTTTTCTTATTGGATACGCCATGTAGCGCTCTGCATGAAAATCACTGGCTGTGCTGTGTGGAGTCTGTGGCTAGTTTGCATTGTTGTCTGCCATTGTAGTGTTGGGCTGTTGGCTGTTAACAGTGCGTAGCGTTGCGCAGTTGGAGGTGAGCCGCCAGCAGTGGTGGATGTGGGGAGAGAAATGGCGGAGTTTTGAAATTTGAAAGACTGGATGTCATGTACTGCTATATATATATTATGACTTTTGAACACTATTAAGGTAAATACATTGTTTGTTCTCTATCAAAATCTTTCATTTGCTGACTATGCCTATCAGTAGTTAGTTCCTTCAGCAGTTTGAATCTTTTATTTAGCTGGCAGTAGTGGCGCCAGTGGATCGAGTAACGAAGATTTTTGGCGAGGTAAGTGATTTGTGCAAGGTATAGGTTAATGTTAGTCAGGGCCATTCTATTGTAGGGATTTTTGAAAGTCAGATTGCGTTGCGCTAAAAATACTGTGTGTCAGTTTAAGCAGAGTTTTGTATAATTTTTCTAAGTGGACGTTTCACTTGTAGCTACCTTTTTAATCGCGAACTGTTCCACTCTTCAAACACAGTGCAGAGAGTCTGCTTCGCGTGCATCTTATAAGTCCTTGAAGGATTCCGTGAGTGCGTGGCACCAGTTATTTATGCACAGGTCAAGCGATTCCCGCAAACTATCGGATCGCGGTTTATCGTCACGCATCTTGCGTCGGATTTGTGTTCAAGTGGGTGCAGATCGGGTACATTTGCTGGCCAAGACAATGTGGGTGACCTGAGATGACTGTAGCACGATTCTGACCTAGCGACACGGACAGTGACCTTCCTGGAAGATGACACCGCCGTGGGGAGATACTTCTAGCATGAAGCGAAGCCGGTGATCTGCAAAATGTGCACAAAGTTGGCTGCTGTCATGATTACCACCACAGATGCCATAGAACCCCAGTGCTATAAAGTCTGTAAGATAATTCTGCCCTCACTGGCCTGCATCTGTGGCTGCCTGGTACAGCACCAATCAACAGCCTCAGTGATTGATCAACTGTGGCATGCTGTTGGAGCAGCATGGACTGACGTGTCTGTAGTCCAAGCTCAGATCGGCTCGATGCCCCAGTCTGCTTAGAACCGTTGTTGCTGCCAGAGCTGACAGACCTGTGTGAAAAACTTCGCGCCCCCTATAGCCCAAATGGTCTGAGTGATAGGCACTGCCATGAAGACTGTCACGGTTCGATTCCCGATACTGCTAAGGTCTCCTTGGTGAGAGGACTGGACCAGCGTCCACTCAACCTCGTGATACCATGTGAGGAGCTACTTGAACGAGAAGTAGCAGCTTCCAGATCTGCAAAGCCGAAAAAGGCCGGGAGTGCCGATGGTTAAGGATAACACGGCGGTTGGCTGGTACCGACTAAAGCTAGACCGCAGGAACTTTTTATATCCCCAGATCACCAAATTATTGATTTTATACTCTACCTGCTATATTGCACAACTACAATACGTAATATTTGGTTGCAAGACGATTCTTCCCGGTGTTGCATTTTTATGGCCAGAGGATACTTCGATGTGGAAACGCAGGGTGATTCAGAATTCCTGTTACGCACTTATAACTGTTGCAGAGGATCCTGAGGACAGCAATTTCTTGCAAAAAAATCTATCTCCGGAAATGCGCCGTTTGGAAGATAAACGACTTTGATAGATGGAAAGTAATGTCGTTGACAGGGGTCGGTATCTCGTGTCTGGTTGTGTCTTGTATGACGTCATATCATGTGCCATCAGAGAACAACCCAATGAACTGAAGAGCATGTAAGTCCTCTGTCACTGATTGTGCATTACAGAAGGGCACTGTATACGTTTCCCTGGAACGAACACATAGACAGGATGAGTGAACAGAAGATTGAGATAATCGTAAGAAATAAATCACCAGCTGGTAAAAGAAATTTGGCCGTCGAAGGAAAAGAATAGAGCGATGAGCCCAGAGTAGACTGAAGGGTAGAGAAAGAAACGGGCTTTGGCCGAGGAAGCAAGGGAGAAGAAAAAGAGGAAGAAGAACAAGAACAAGAACATGAAGACATTTTCGGGAAAGTACGGTGAAAGTGAACATTATGACAACTTGGTTAATAGATTGTCTGTCATACGAAATACATACCAAAAACATCACTGGTTCTGAGTATCAGAGATACGACAGTTTCTTGGTGTGTTTGTGGAGACATGTGGCATTTTATGCTTACGCACAGGTCATGCAATTCACTTAAATAACGAGCCTCTCATTTGTGTACGCGGCAGTGGCGTCCGATGGCAGCCCAGATGGGTTCCGTAGGATTTACTTTTAGTGACTTTGGTGGACGAGACATCAAGGTGAGTTCACTGTAATGCTCTTCAAACCACCGTAGCATGGTTCTGGCTCCGAGACAAGGTCAGTTTTGCTGCTGAAAGATGATTTTGCCTTTGCGAAGACACCAAGTAACAGCTGATGCAAGTGGTTCGCAGCCGCCAAAGTGTCGTCTAATACAGGTCGCAAGAAGTGTAGGAGAATGTCTCCCATAGCATAATGCTGCTCCATCCCGCCTGCATCCGTGGCGCGCTGCACATTTCAAGCCGCCGTCCAGTTCGATAACGGCGTTGTTGGTGACGACGATTAACCTAGTCTAGCAGAAACATGATTCATCCGAAGAGTCGACACATATCCGATCAACGGTCGAATCCCGATGGTCCCGTGCCCACTGCAGTCTTATCTGACGATGTCTCTGGGTCAACCTGTGAACATCAGGGATGCTGCTGATCTCCGTCTTCAACAGTATACTTACTATGAACGGTTTTCTCCGAAACACTTGTGCTTGAACCAGCGTTGTGCTCTTTCGGCACAGATGCTGCAGATCGCCACCTATCCTACTTTAAAGAGTAGACAAACCTCATGACCCTACGTTCTGTGAAAAGTCGTTGACGCCTAACCATTTAGCGCCTAGCAGGAATTTTATTGTCATCAAATTTCTTTCCTTAGATGGTCATGACATTCGAGCAGTTACACCGTTTTCGAGGTACTCGTTCACAGTCTCTGCGTAGTAATATCCTGCCCTTTGTCAAAGCCGCTTATCCCCATTTGCAGCCCATGTCTTCGCTAGGATGACCCCCGTCCGTGAATGATCCGCTTACATGGATTTGTTACCGAGTCACGTGCCCGAAACGTCACCAGGCGGCGTCCGAAGTATGGATGGGAAGTGGTCATAAGGTTTGGCTTACCAGTGTGTACGAATTGATTGTGAGCATTCCTGTCCTATCCTTCTCTAACTTGTAGTAAGGATATGTTTACTTTATTATTTCCCCATTTTTATGAGACTTCAGCTATAAGCTGCGAATCTGCTCGTTTCAGTAAACGATCACTTAACAGCTACTGCGGCCCTTCATTTATCAAGAAAAACAAGTTTTTATTATTGTCACATTATTATCAAGTAGAAATATTTTGTGCATGGTTATCGACTGCTATAGATACAAGGGAAAGACGCGATTAAAGGACAGTGAAACAAGTAAACAATACTAATTAACGTAGGCCCGGAAACCAAAGATTATACCATAACGACGTATGCATGAGGGCAGTTGTGTCCAGTCATGCCAATGTTACAACTTTGTTAATGTCTAAGGCTACGTTTATTTCGAGACATTGCAACACCCGGCTGGGGTGGCCGAGCAGTTCTAGGCGCTACAGTCTTGAAACGCGCGACCGCTACGGTCGCAGGTTGGGATCCTGCCTCGGGCATGGATGTGTGTGATGTCCTCAGGTTAGTTAGGTTTAAGTGGTTCTAAGTTCTAGGAGACTGATGACCTTAGAAGTTAAGTCCCATAGTGCTCAGAGCCATTTGAACCATCGTAATTGAAGCGGAAATTACAAAGCGACAAAGTGCCGTGGTGTGACTATCATTTCAGATACGTAAGTATTGGTGAACAGCCTTAGCAGTTGTGGTGCACCAATACCA
Source organism: Schistocerca gregaria (assembly GCF_023897955.1). Lineage (NCBI taxonomy): Eukaryota > Metazoa > Arthropoda > Insecta > Orthoptera > Acrididae > Schistocerca > Schistocerca gregaria. The sequence goes on from NC_064921.1 coordinate 220,368,963, forward strand.
TGGCGTGCCATGCAGGTCTCCCAAATTCAACCCGTGGATTTTTTTAGAGCGAGAGGGGGGAGTGGGGGTGGGGTAGGGGTGGGGGATAATGTTTAAAGGCTTTGTTGTATTACAGCCCTGTTTATGTTTTCGATGAAGTTCGGGAACGCATTGTGGATGCTTGGGAGTGCATGCCGAGGACAACTGGAATTTTTTAACTTAAATGTGCGTCGATGAGAAGTCGTGCTGAAGCCTTCCTTCACGTGTACGACGGTCATATGGAACATTTTTCGTGTTTTTCCAAAAGCGGAACTGTGACAGGTGTTGATGTACCTACTCAAAATACGTTGTATAAGAGAAACCATTGCGTTCCAATCCAGCGTTTATTAGGATTATTTGCTTGCTTCATTGTCCTCTACTTGTCCCTTCTGTTTGTACCTTAACAAATACCCTGCTGTATTTACTTTTATTTGTATTACAGCAGTACACATCTGTGGCAAATTAAATGTTTGGATGACGGTAAGGTAGATTTAGTCTGGGGAGAGAGCGGTGGATACAGTAACAAACTGTGGCTTCCACCTAAGTCGATTCTTGGATGGACAACTGAAGTGAGACAAATGAAGGAGGAGAAAGGCATAGAGAGAGGCCGGATAGAATGAGAGAGGAAAGGAGGAGGGAAGAGAGAGAGAGAGAGAGACTTACACGTAGAGCATTTGGCGGGTTGGGCCCGCCAATCGACATGGGATCTGCCGTGACAAACAAGGCAGCTTCAAAGGCCGGAGCCCGGCCAGCGCCGTGATCCTGGTGCCTTAGCGGCCGTCCCTCGGCGTGGTGTGGCGCAGACGCAGGGCTCTTCATTACGGAGATTGGGCCTCCGACCGCGAACAGGCCGGAGCCCGTCCAGGGGCTGATTGCTGCTGATCGCGCAGACCCGGCTGCCCACAGCGGCAGCCGCTGCAGCAGCTGGCGCGCGGCCGCACGTTCCGACAACTGTGCTGGGAGTTCGCTGGAGGAGGGCCGCAGAGGCTCTTCATTGTGTCCTTCCGAGAAGATTAACGACCCACGACCTACTCTCTGACGGGCAACCTATTAGTGAGAATGCGTTTAGCAATAAAGTCTGACGTACACCATGATGAGCAAACGAGGGATCGAGTCTCATTTCTGCATGCTGTGCTTTGGGGGAAAACTAGGATAAGACTGCTGAGCATACTGCATTAAATGAGAGAATACTTGCTGCGTCCTTCCTACAAGGAAGCAACCAGCAAACCTGCAACACACTGGCGTTCCGAGGCTGGCCACGCTTCACGCACCGTATGCCGCAGTAGATACAAAACCGATCCACTCTTTTCTCTTACATGTTGGTAAATGTTCCAGACAACAGCAACACGTTTTATGGTATGAAGTCTTACCACAAATTTATTTCCTGTATAATTGTGGAAAATTTTATCGTAACGTATAGCTTCTATTTTAAGCTGATTGCTAGTTTTTGTAACTGCGACCAACGTTGGCCTTGATCACAACAAAGAAATCGCTGACCGATCTAAACTGACATATGACGAAGTTCAATATTTTATCCATTATCAGCAACTGTTGTTCTATGTATGTAAATTGGTCAAATGGTTCTAAGCACTATGGGACTTAACTTCTGAGGCCATCGGTCCCCTAGAACTTAGAACCACTTAAACCTATCTAACTTAACGACATCACACACATCCATGGCCGAGGCAGGATCGAACCTGCGAGCGTAGCGGCGCGCTGTTCCAGACTGTAGCGCCTAGAACCGCTCGGCCACCCAGGCCGGCTATGTATCTAAATAATCACATTCAGGTGCATTAAGGAAAACAAATTTCTTAACCAGTTTCGGTCACTTAGTGTCCTTCTTCAGAAAGCTGTACAGGAAAATACCCACAAATAAGAAGAAGTCAGATAAGAATATTGATTAGATTAGAAAATGAGACGCTTTAAGTAGTAAAGGAGTTTTGCTATAATAAGCAAAATAACTAATGATGGTCGAAGTAGAGAGGATATAAAATGTAGACTGGCAATTGCAAGGAAAGCGTTTCTGAAGAAGAGAAATTTGTTAACTTCGAGTATAGATTTGAGTGTCAGGAAGTCGTTTCTGAAAGTATTTGTATGGAGTGTAGCCGTGTATGGAAGTGAAACATGGATGATAAATAGTTTGGATAAGAAGAGAACAGAAGCTTTCGAAATGTGGTGCTACAGAAGAATGCTGAAGATTAGATGGTTAGATCACATAACTAATGTGGAAGTATTGAATAGGATTGGGGAGAAGAGAAACTAGTGGCACACCTTGACTAGAAGAAGGGATCGGTTGGTAGATCATATGCTGAGGCATCAAGGGATCACCAATTTAATACTGGAGGGCAGCGTGGAGGGTAAAAATCGTAGAGGGAGCCCAAGAGATGAATACAATAAGCAGATTCAGAAGGATGTAGGTTGCAGTATGTACTGGGAGATGAAGAAGCTTGCACAGGATAGAGTAGCATGGAGAGCTGCATCAAACCAGTCTCAGGACTGTAGACCACAACAACAACAAGATAAATATGGTACTTGTATCTGTTGCATTATATACGAGTGTCAAAAATAAGATGCATACTACAAAATGCTTTGGTACTAAGAAACATAAGAGCATAAGTAATACAATACTGAATCCATTAATACAATAAGAACTCGTAGATGCTTAGGCATGTGGTTCATAGTGCCCGTTCAAAACTGGTATAAAGGAGCCAAATAACAAGTCCAGACATGACGCCATAACTGGCGCTAATCGGCTGACACGAGTATCGAAACTGGTCTCACGGTGGGGGTGAAAGTACCACAAAATAACAAAACCAAACCGTACACAACTGTAGTTGTTACGAGGCAAAAGAAAAATAAAAGATGATATAACCAGCCTAATAAGTAATATAAAACCTAATGATCAATAAAATAAGTTAATATCAACAAGTGGCGCTATGTGTGGGAAATTTGGGAACTAATCTCCAAACAGCTGTAGTGAGGTCAGTAGCATGCTAGTAGGGAACCTGTGAAAAAAACCAAGTGTTAAGTGCATCATGCAGCTGGAACTTGTGACTGGGTGGAGAGACAATGTTCAATCAGTAGCTAATATCAAGTTTCTGAAGATGACTACGGAGGAAAGGAAGCATGGGCACAGTTGTGCTGGATTATATGCAGGTCGCAAGCACTTTTCGTGAAAGAATTCTATCTAGCGGCTATTAAACCAATGGTATCTACGCTCGCGCGAGATGCATCAAGGGGCAAGAATCCATAACTGAATGGAGAGACAGTTCCTAGTCAGTAGCTAAAACGAAGACTCAAATTTAACTATAGAAGAAAGGGAACGAGAACATCATTGTACACTTTTGATACAGTGGAATAACTAGTTCAGAATTGTGTAGAGTCTTAAATATGCTTCGTGAAGTGAACATAACTAGCCAAATTCATTTACGATGTATGAAATAAGTACAGTGAGTTCGACTACGTGATCGTGAATAGCTCATTAACAGTAAACATTACTTATAACTATAGAGTAAAGCACCTGTAAGTTCAAGAATAGAACGTCTGTATGTCACGTTTACACAGAGCTTATCAGCTATAGCAAAATAAATCACCCCCTGCAGACTGTAGAAGGTTTAGTACCTGCAACAATAAATGCTTACTACCTGGCAATGTAAGTGGATTAGATCTGAAAATGTTTCACTACTCAGAATGGTAGACGCCAAACAACCTGTGATTATAGGTGATCAACTCACTAAACATCTGTGTAAAATTACATCCAACAAATTTACCAATAGCAAAAGGTGAATTAATTGTAACTTTGAGCAGATGTTTAAATGTGACTGTATGTACGAGTAGCAAACTAACAGCAACTAGATGCAACAGTGTATGGCCAAGCTATAGTGCATAAAATACTACTAAAAATTTACTGTTTATAAATAGCAAATTACTGACAATCTGCGTACAACCACTAACAGCAAATTATTGAAGTTGGCGTTCTGATCAGGACCTACTGACTTCAACTTAGTGAATATAACTGCAAACAAGTAGCTGTAGTAGCGACTACAACTTACAAAATGACGATATTCTAACTATAAAAATTAGCGAGTTCATATAATTAACTATCTATGTCTACATCTACAGATATATTCCGCAAGCCACCTTAAGGTGCGCGGCAGTAGGAGCGTTCGGCAGTCAGCTTCAACTGCCGGGTCTCTAAATTTTCTCAATAGTATTTCTCGAAACGAACATCGGCTTCCCTTCAGGAATTCCCATTTGAGTTCCCGAGGCATCTCCGTAACACTTACGTGTTGTTCGAACCTACCGGTAACAAACTTAGCAGCTCGCCTTTGAATTGCTTCGAAGTCCTCCTTCAATCAGACCTGGTACGTATACCAAACACTCGAGAAGTACTCAAGAATAGATCGCATCGTTGTTCTAAATGCGGCCTCAAAATAAATCAAAGTCGACCACTCGCCTTTCCTACCACAGTTCTTACATGCTCGTTCCACCTCATATCGCTTTCCAACGATTCGCCCAGATATTTAAACGACTTGAGTGTGTCAATCAGGACACTAGTAATACTGTATCCGAACATTGCAGGTTCATTCTTCCTACTCACATTTTTTTCAAATTTAGGGCTAGCTGCCAATCACCACACCAACTGGAAATTTTGTTTAAGTCGAATTGTATTTTCCTACAGTAATTCAACTTGGACAACTTGCCGTACACCACGGCATCATAAGCAAACAACCGCAGATTGCTGCCCACCCTATCCGCCAAATCATACAACATACTGGTTTCTATTGTTTAAGAAGCCTTCGAACCACTCACACATCTGTGAACTTATTCCATGCGCCCGTACCTTCGTTAACAGCCTGCAATGGGGCGCTGTGTCAAATGCTTTCCGTCAATCTAAAAATATGGAATCTGCCTGTTGTCCTTCATCGTAGTTCCCAGTATATCATGTAAGAAAAGGACAGGCTGAGTTTCGCATAAGTAATGCTTTCTAAAATCATGTTGATTTATGGAGCTCCTCAGTCTCAAGGAAGTTAACTATATTCGAACTGAGAATATGTTCAAAGATTCTAAAGTAAACAGAAGCTAGGGATACTGGTTTGTAATTTTGTGAGCCCATTCATTTACCCTACTTTACTTTCCCGGTCGCTTGGGACGTCGTGCTGGGTGAGAGATTCACGATAAATGCAGGCTAGATAAGGGGCCAATGCCGTAGAGTACTCTTTGACAATTCGAATTGGGATTCCATCCGTACCTGGTAATTTATGTGCTTTCAAATCTTTCAGCTCTTTCTCTACGTCAAGTATGCTTATTATCACGTCTTCTATACTAGATAACGATTTCTTGAACGTGAAATTTAAAACTTCGCCTTTCGTTTTGGTATCTTCAACTGCCACACCAGACTCGTCATCAAGAGACTGAATGGAGGCCTTAGCCCACTTAGCGATTTTACGTAAGTTCAGAATTGTCTCGGTTCCTCTGCAAGATCATTTTGCTAAGGTATGACGGTGGCAGTTGTTGTATGCTTCACCCAAAGATCTGTACACGGGCGAACGAATTTCTATTAACCTTCGATTGTCGTCGTTTGAGCGTTCCATTTTGAACCGAGAGCGCAAGAGCCTCTGCTTCCTCAGTACCCACCGAGTTTCGCTATTAAACCATGGTGTCCTTTATCCACATTCTAGGTACATAAATCTCTTCCTCCACGTACACACTGGAACTAACTGATGCAAATTCATTAAATAGTATGCTAATAAGCCGGCCGGTGTGGCTGAGCGATTCTAGGCGCTTCAGTCTGGAACCGCGCGACCGCTACGGTCGCAGGTTCGAATCCTGCCTCGGGCATGGATGTGTGTGGTGTCCTTAGGTTAGCTGGGTTTAAGTAGTTCTAAGTTCCAAGGGACTGATGACCTCAGATGTTAAGTCCCATAGTGCTCAGAGCCATTTTAACCATTTGGATGCTAATAACTGCTTACTTGCTTTATCTAGTCTTCTTGAGTGATTTATTAACTTTCGTGGTCATAGTTGCTATACTGTCATCGTGATCGATAATCCCCTTTCTACGACCTATTTTTAGCTACAAGATCTAAGATATTTCCATTGCGTGTTGGCTGCCGAGCAATTTTCAGAAAACGTGTTCAATAGTATTGGGCATGAGTCTATACCTCCGGCAGAGAATCCGTACACACCCCAATCTATACTCGGCTGGTTAAAGTCGCCTCCAACTAGTATTGCATGATTGGGGAATTTACGCGCTATTCACCGTATACTTTCTTAGAATGATTTTAGAACTGTCACAGCAGAATCGGGTGGCCGGTAAAAAATTCAACAATTAACTTGATTTCACCAACACCTGTTATACGCGACCAGGTCACTTCACTGTCATACTCACCTTCGACCGCAATACAGACAATATGTTTGTCAGTTGCAATGAACACTCCTCCTCCTATGGCTTCTAATATGTGTTTCCGATATACATTCGACAAGTCGATAAATATCTCAGAGCTTTCCAATTTTGGTTTCAGCCAGCTGTAGGTCCCAAGAATAAACAGCTCGAGAACTTTCCTAGAGGACATAAAATTCGGGAACTTTATCATGAACACTTCGACGGTTTACTGACAAAGTTTTGACGGTGTGTCTTTATTCAGAACGCCGCCTAACTTAGGTCGTTGCACATCGACTATAGAGTGTTTATTAGGCCCCATCAAACTACAGCCTAGCCTAAAAAAACCATGTGCACTCCACAAGTACTGTGCTACCAGAGTAGCTGCTTCCTTTGTGTATGTTGGACCCCTGACCTCTCAAGGGAAGTCCTACAGATCTGCTCACGATAATGCAGGTCAAGAAATCTGCAGACCAAACCTTCTCAGAATCGACGAAGCCTTTGGTTGAGACCCTCCACTCGACTCCATAACCAAAGGATCCCGATCAAAACTGGGAACGATGCTGCAAACTGTGAGAGAGATCTGCTAGCACCCAGCGCGCGAGGCCAGCAGCCTTCACCACCCGCTCGAGCCGCCAGTACGAACCGAGGATCGCCTCAGAACCCACGTGACAAGCGCCGATGGTGCCGGCTTAGCTACAACATGCAGACGACTGCACCCTGCACGCTCCATAGCCACAGGCAATGTCAGGTCCACATATCGGATGAGGCTCCCCGGCAGACAAACCGCATGCACATTGCTTTTTTTCAGCCCTGAACGCTATCTGCCGAAGGGCTCCAAAATGCGCCTACACCTAACGTTGGAGCTCCCAAAAACTATTAAACCCCTTGACCGTATGCCTACTCGGACCCTGCTTAAGGAGCGCCCACCTGTCCACTCACAAGGACACCTACACCCAGGGTATGCAGATATACTAGAGGCTGACTGTACAGCACTTCACTCATAATCGACAATTATTAAGAAGAGTGTGAGGCGGTGGTGAGGGGAAGAGGGGGGGGGGCAAATTGGGGGCAGGGGAAACCAGTTTCTAATACATAGAAAGACGAGAAGAAAGAGAAAATGTATATATCCAAAAATGTGTGGGAGAAGACGTAACGTGTGTTTAGAGAGCCTTATGGTGAGTGTTTGCGGAAGGAGAGCTATGATAAGCTGAAAAACCGAATGGGAAATGGTCGGTAGAAAGGGTTTGTGGTGGTAGGAGGGAGAGATGGGAGAATGTGATGAATAGGAACAACAAAGGCTTATCACAACTAAATACTTACAGCTGATAAAACATAGCAATTGGCTTCTACATGATTATACCATCATTCTACAAACTATTTAAAAGAAAATACTAAGTGTAACTTGTCGAGTACATCTGCCCGATTAAAGCTTTAATGAAAGTATTGTGGGACCAATTGTTGTTTGGGGTGGCGTATTTCCTGCCCCCACGTAACTGACATCTCTGCGACGTGTTCTTTAAATTCTGTACCATACAACCGTACAAAAGACGCTAGGTACAATTCTTTCACGAAACGTACTTGCGACCTGCTTATATTCCTGTATTAATTGTGCCCACGCTTCTTTTCCTCTAGTCTCTTTCAGACAATACTACCTTATGAGTGAGAGTTGTCTGACCGCTTGTTCCAGTCACAAGTTCCATACCCACGAAACACTTAGCACGTCGTTTTTTTGGCAGGTTTTCTAGTAGCAGGCTGCTGACATCACTTCGGGTGTTTGGGAGTTAATTCCCAAATTTCCCACCCACAGTGCCATTTGTCGTTGATATTAACTTATTTTATTCACCATTAGGCTTTTATATTGCTTATTACGCTGCTTATGTCACCTTACATTTTTGTTTAAGCCTTATAACAACTATAGCTGTGTACGGTTTTGTTTTATTATTTTATCCTACTTTCCTACCTACCCTGAGATGAGCTTCATTAGCTGATCAGCTCCATTTCTTAATGATGCCTGCGTTTGTTCTTTGGCTCCTTTACACCATTTTTGAACAGGCACTATAAACCACCTTTAAGCATATATGAGCCCGCCCGGTTAGCCGTGCGGTCTAACGCAATGCTTTCCGAGCGGGAAGGCACGCCGCTCCCCGGCACGAATCCGCCCGGATGATTACTGTCGAGGTCCGGTGTGCCGGCCAGTCTGTGGATGGTTTTTAGGCTGTTTTCCATCTGCCTCGGCAAATGCGGGCTGGTTTCCCTTATTCCGCCTCAGTTACAGTACGTCGGCGATTGCTGCGCACGTACGCGTACTCGTAAACCATCGTTACTTTACCAGGCTATGGCGGGGACGAGGCCTCTCCGTCGTTTCTAGGTCCACAGTCCAATACAATACAAGCATCTATGAGCTCTTATTGTATTAATGGATTCAGTATTGTATTACTTACTGGTCTTTTACTTCTTAGGACGAAAGCATTTTGCTGTAGGGATTTTACTGTTGACGCTCGTAAATAACGCGATAGGTATAATCAAGTACAATATCTTATATTTAAATTTTTGAAATGTTTTTCCTTCTTATCCTTAATTTTAATATTATTATCTGACCTGCATTTATTTGTGGCGTAGTTTCCTGTTCTGCCTTCTGAAGAAGGGCGGTAAATACCCGAAACCGCTTAAGAAACTAAATTTCTTTTATGCAGCTCACTTCTGATTATATCGATACATACGACGAAGTTCTGTAGGATCCCAAAAATTCAGTGGAAAATGAATTCGCTAGAACTGTCGACAAAAAAAATCAGATGAAACTGAGAAACTGTTGCCAAAACTGTACGTAGAGACAGATATAGGGAATTACTCAAATAAAGAAAACAGAATACTGAAATTGCGTTTCTGATTTGAGGTTGCAAGGAAAAGTATTAGGTGTAGAGAGATACGGCTGACTGAAAGAAGGCGTCAGTAAAAATGTTACATGCAAATTATTTTAAAGCTGTAAGTAAGTATTTCCACTAGAACACTGTGCAACACGTCAGGAAGGCTATGAATGTTAGCTTAGGACATCTGAAATATCGGATATGTTGGAGTAGTGTGGATAATGCATTATCTTTCTTTTTTATAGATAAGACACTCATTAGTCACAGGCGAGCTAACTTAAGCAAGCTGAAGCGCTCGTGAAACTAAGGAGATTCTTATGCTGCTCAATGGCCGAAGAGTAACGCCCAATGCTTGCTTGATGTGGGGTTCGAGGCGAAGTTTGTTCTTAAGTGTAGGTAAGTACCCGTCTTCCATGATGGGGCACGTCAGATAATACAGCAAAGTTCTGCGGGAAATCTCTCTTCGCTAGGTTGTGCCTCAGTTTTCGACACGAATACCGGAAAGCGGATACTGAGCGCCCATCCGGCAGAAGCATCCGCGTCAGCTCAAGCTGGTCTGAAAGCACCTCATCCGAGATGGCTCTTGACGTAATAATAAAGCTCGACGCAAAGTATCGGCTATTCAGGATAAGAGCTTCATGAACAACGTAAGATCATGGAAAATGCTCATATCGCCGGTTAGAATTACGCTGAGAATATTGCGAAAACCGAAAAGAATATTCGAATTTAGTAAAGGGAGGGAAATCGATTTGTTTCTCGGTAGTCTGTGTGCCAATTGATGGTAGTTTAGCTTGATTTGTGGATGATAGGAGGGCAAGTATAAAATACGGTAGTAAGATCTTAAACATTGTGAAAATCACTAACGAATAACTGTTACGTTATTTCACTAATTTCTGTTTGCTGTTGTATTGTTTTAGAAACGACATTTTCCTCCTGATTCATTAGATGCAATATTCCCGTTTCAACCAAGTTATAACGGTAGCATGGTGATGTAAGTACTGTTCTGTCACCATAAGACATATATAGCGATAGTATGTAGACACAGTAAATGTTCTAGTTCTGTCTAAAGGCCGCTTACAACACTCACGGTTTCTCCTCTTGCAATTTCGTTTAGTACTTCAGATGTTATTCTAGCTTCGGTAATTGAAGCACTTCAACACAACTACCTCCATAACAACCGCTAGTGATCTCAGATGA